>NW_020539726.1:46546511-46578111 GCF_003426905.1 Ctenocephalides felis
AAATATCGAAGCGCGTAGCGCCGTGTTTCCGTCTGACGGATAAACATTGATACGGAACCCATAGAAATGTTCACAAAATTTATACTTATTGTTAAAATCTCTTAAAATATCTGATAATTTGATGTGCATATATCTAATGATCATTTTTGACCGCCAAATGGCATTTTTTTTCTTCTTTTTTCACTAGATCTCCAAAACCGCTAGACCTGCCATGAAAATTTGACCAGTTCTTCATCTTGTTAATACAAGTAAAATGTTCTTTGAATTATTCAAATCGGACGCTCCGTTCTCTTAAAAACTGAGTTACCGTTTTTGACACTTTTTGCCCCAATATCTTCGGAACGGCTAGACCTGCCTTCGCCAAAAACTAATCAGCACGTCTCCTTATCAATACGAAACGAACGTTTTTTGAGTTATTCAAATCGTTTCATCCGTGTTCCCGAAAACGTCGACAAAAATTTGTATCCGACACACACACACATACATCCATTTTTTCTAAGGTATGCCAAAATGTTCAGAAACCTCCGAAACGTAAAGATATATAAAAAATTTCATTTTCGATTTTTTTGCGATTACTATAACTTACCCCACGGGAAGTTAATAAATAATTACAAACAATCAATTTTTACAACAATTTCAATTCTCAATTCAAATATTTGTGAAAAATTATATAAGATAAAAATATTTACTAGAATATGCTATTGCCAGGATAATTACTAATTTAAATTAAATTTTTAAGTGCAATTTATTTATAAACTCAGATATGTAAACTAAATAAGTTGATTTTCAAATTATGTATATATGTATAATTAGGGCTTTCAAAACCGTATTGAAATCTGAATACCGGTATTCGATATTTGAAATTTGTAATATTATTTGTATTAATACCGGTATTATCAATGAAAATTTTACTAGTCATATTTTTCGTTACTGCAGTTGTTTTATTGGCATATTAACATTATTATTGTTTTAAAATGAGTACATATTAATTGTTTTATCACATAGATAATAAGAGTAGATAGATACAAGAAAAAACTTGCAAGTAAACAATTATATATTAACTTCTATGTTACACTTTACTTATAATAGGCTCGTATAGAATTATATATTTAATAACTTATATTTTGTTTATAATTTTCAGAAAACATATTTTAATAAACAATCAATTGCTTAATTTTCAAGCGAGGGCCGAATTTTAGTACAAATATAATACGCCGAAAAAGCCTTTCCTCATGCTACACTTGTGGGCACAATTGTCATAAAGAAATAATACGAGTACATGGTTAGTCGATATGAATTAGTATAGTGTATTTAGTTTATAAACAAATCATAAATAGACATCAACACTTCACAAAGGCTTATAGAAAATTATTGTATTAACTGATTGCCGAATAAATAAATAAAATTCTATATGAACGATTTCTAAGAATCTGCAACGAGACCAATATTATCATTAATTATCAAACTGTTTATCACACAATGATTTGACTTGTAAATGTTTATAAGTTATAAAAAATAATTAATACTATAATACGAATAATTGAAAGGAAGATATACAATATAGAGTACTATAACGTGTCGATTGTATATTTTGTTTAAAATATCATTGATAACGAATTGGATATGAGGACAATGCACGTGGACGACTAATACTTTGTATTATACCCATAATACAAAGCCATAATACAAAGCCAAGTAATACCCATTTATATGGGTTCCATGCATTAGATCGTATATAATATATAAACAATCGCTTTATCTTGTCGGCATCGACAAGATGTGTCATACTGGACTGAGCCGAGTCGGCAATACACAAATAAAGAGTAATGGACCGATTCTGCGCATAACAGAGAAATGTTACGGCATGGGTATGTTACGCTCCGACCTCAATACATTATGCGAATGAATCATACTGAATGCTGTCAAAATATCATGTATTTGCTGTTCATTCCGGCGTTTTAAGCATAAACTGCAACGTCACTCGTATGTTACCTAAGAGAAATCAGAAACACACACTTATCTAACATCGTTTTTTGACATTTGTGCGGCTTTTAGGTTATGTTTTGTATGAGAAACCTGAGAAATTCGCCTGACTGAACACCAACCGCATACCTTATAACTTTTGTCTATATTACTATGGAAAATTCTTCATAACATGACCTTATCATAACATTGCGGCAAGAATCGGTCCCTAAACTCGTGTATGTGTATTGTGGAAGTTAAATTTTTAACAAAATTTTCGTAATCCCGAAATACCGGTATTTTTAGTATCAATACCGGTATTGAATACCGGACAAAAATCGTCCGGGATCCCGATATTCGGGATCACGGAATCCCGGTATTGTATGCCCTATGTATAATAAATTTAATCTATATTTACTCATAAAGCTGTTTAATTTAGGTTCATTAATATACAAAGCTTCGTTAAGGTAAATTTTACTTTGGAGACGAATTTTTGGGGTTGCCTGATTACATCATGTAATTAATCAGGTGATCATCATCAAGGTACGAAATTATAAGATTTTGTATATATATATATATATATATATATATCTTATATATATATAAAATTCTTCTGTAATGGGGTATGAATAGTTAATCTTCCTAAACTATTCGGAATTTCATAAATCTTCCTGAAGTTTGATAAGGGAATTTTCTAAGATTTTTTGATTCATAGAAATATAGTTAGATTGTAAAAATAAATTGAAAAATTACAAAAAATCATTGTTTGACCTTGAAAATATTTAAGGCATAGTTTGACATTAAAAACAAATAAAGACTGTCATATGCCAAACAATTTCATTCACTATTAAAATATAATAAATTCATGATTATAAATAAGGAAAATGTAATGTCCACATTATTATTGCCGAAAAGCAGCTGAGATGTGCCAAAAATTAAAATAATATAAAATGCATTATATATTTAAAAAAAGAAACTTTTGAATTGTAGACATGAATACAGGACAATGTTTGTCGGGTCATCTAGTATATATATTAGAATATTTAGTATTAATTTTTTTTTGCATTTATTTTTAGCGATAACGTTTCAGTTACAAATTCAAGTTAAATATTTGCAATAATTAGTAACGTTGTTAAATCTGCGAAATACAAGTAAGTAAATATATTTTTTTAGTATAAATAATTTTATTCTATGCCATGAAACTTTTCTTCATGGAGTAAACTGAAATTATTATTTTTTCTTTATTCTAACTTTTTTTCTCTATCATGTAACAATAGTTTATAAAATTTTACTGTACCTTGCTTGCTATTATTAAATAATAAGAAATGAATAAAATTAAATCAAATTAAAGTTCTGAAATAAATTTAATATTGAAAATGATATGCAAATACATATACCAATATATACGTATTTTAATTTTAATTTTAATTTAATTTTCTGAGTAAACAAAACCTCGCTAAGCAACGATTATATAGATTATTCTTAAAAAAAATAAAGTTGTAAAAAATAAATTAATTAATTTTATTGTAAGAATTATTTTTTAATAAATCAATCAATCAAATAAGTATGCATTAAATTTTGTTCAGTATTTGAAGTATATCTTGGAATCGAATTGATAAAAAAATCCTAGATCTCTAACATACTCTTGTTAAAAATATTCATTTATTTATATTTCTATTATATATATATATAATATATATATATATATATATATATATATATATATTACCTACAAATAACTCCTTAATATAAGGTAATAAAATTTTAGTATCAGTTTCGGGCGCCCTTCAAAGGATTTTCTTCCAAAATATGATATTATATAGAAAATAAGGGTTCATATTAATGATCCAGCTATTTATAAGGGTTCATATAATGATAATGACAATAATATTAATAAATAAAATTTGGGAAAGGGTTGAAACCTTTAAATCATTGTATAAATAAGAGAAAAAAGGTTCGATATAACAAATATTGTGATTAGTAAATAAGGCTGATGTAGATTGTAATTTATAAGACATTTGTTTTTTTTTTATTTAAAATTTATTGTTGGCATAATTAAAAAATTCGTTATTTGATATGTAAAAGAAAATTAGTAGCTTTGAAGAGCCTTTCAGGATATCCGTTACAAGTTTTTACTTCGAGCAAATAACTAAATAAACTTTTGACTAGAAAAATGAATGAATTTTAATAATTAAACCACTATTCGTAAGCCAATAATATTTTATTTTAATAATAATTGCATTTTCAAAATTGGTTCAGAATTTTTTCAGAAAAAGTGGTTGCAAATTTTTGCACTTTGTTACTAATTGTAAAGGCCGATTTTCTTGCAAAACTATTTAACACGAACTCTTATCGAGTTGCATCTAGGGACTTTTATTTTTGAAATCGGTTCAGACGTTGATAAGAAGTCAAATTTTGGATTATACACACATACACACACACTTAGACATGATTTTTTGCAAACATGTTATCAAATGATTTAGAATAACTTGAAACGACGAGTGAACATAAAATACGCGAATACATATACTTATCCAGAAATGTATGCTTCTAGACAAATTTGAATGAAAAATTAATTATTTAAATATAAGTGATATTGTTAACAAAACATTTATCTATTCTATTCAATCCAACTACTTTTACCAATCCAATCAAATTTTTTATTAACAAGAAATTACACAGCTCGTTAAGCAAATGTAACATCTTAAACAAAAAAGTTTAAGCCTCCATATCAATTTGAGCAAGAACAAAAACCAGGAGAGAAAAAAACGAAAAAGTCGAAAAAAATAAATTAAATAAATGATAAATATACAAGACCGTTATTATACAAATATTAGCTTAATAATAATACATACAACATACATGGACAAGGGGAAATAACAAGGTTCTCAGTCATTATACCTCTTGTATCCAAGAACGCCCACCGAGGAATAATGGAAGAAAGATCGGCCCGAAAATATAATTATATAGAGACGAAGACGATCGAATAAATACAAACATACATACATACATACATATATACATATAAGTAGAGCCACATATATATACATACATTCGACAAACATTTGAAATATTAATTGCACAAATCCGCGAACAATTCTCATCCGAACATTACGACGCGTGATCGAGAAATAAAAATCACGTTTTTCTGACTTGGGCATCAGTAACTTTTTAAATTAAATTAATATAATCAGCTATATAATACTAAAAATGACTCTACTGACTATAACTATAACGAAAGATTTTACTGAATAAGAGAAATTAATTTCCGTGAAAATTAACTTTCCAAATGCTAACAGCTCTCAATGATTAGTCACATGGACTCTAAGGAATGGCGGTGAAGTTTTAACTTTCAATAATTATCTGTTTCGCATTAAATAATCCAGGTGCCATTATTACTATTATTTTATGTCCTTATTTATAAGTGATAAATAATCGTTAATTTCATTCTGATAAGTAAAATGTTAGAACTCCCAAAATAAATAAATTATTCTAAACAGGTTGAATTTTTATAAAATTCGATATTAAACAAATATAATAAAAATAAATAACAACCAAGAATTTGCAAATTGTTTAATAAAGCAGTAAAACATCTACATTGGCGATGGTCAGCAATTTTGCATTTTAACGCCTTTATTTTTATACCAAAACTGTTATCCATTATTGATAATTTTTATCATTATTGTATGAGAGTGCAGAAAATAGAAATCGAGTTTTTGAGAGAACGGAGCATCCGATTTGAATGATCTTAAAAACATTGAATGAATAATGATTGGGAGAAGTCGTTATTAGTTTTCGGCAAACGCAGGCCCAGCCATTTCAAAAATACAGAGCTAAATGTGCAAAAAATGGCAGTTTTTGAGAGAACTAAATGTCCGATTTAAATGATTCAAAGAACTTTCTGCTTGTTTTAACAAAATAATTGATTTTGGAAAAAAAATTGTTTGAATGTTTTTTTTTTTCAAAAAAAATTTTTTTTTGTATATCGGAAATAACTGTGATTTTATTTTTAATTCTGACTAAAGTTTTAATATATTTTAAACAAATATTTCAACTTTGCAATTCAGTTTATATAATTCTTATAAATATTAGACAATGTTACAATATTTATAATAATCTATTTGAAAACATTCAGTATTCCTCGAACATTTCGTTACCGTACGGGAAGTTCCAGCAATTTGCCTTAAGGCACGATGCCATACACCCCACTAGTTCATTTTAAAATCATTAAGTTCGTTATTAGCAATTACATTTTTGTCTAGTATTGTCCTTTACAATCATTTCGTCATTAGGATTGCTTTTTTTTGTCTAGTATTGTTAATCTCGAAACAAATTAATGCAATTTCAATTATTACTTCACCTAATTCAATTCCAAATTCATTCCGGCGTCATCCACGAGACCACGAGAAGCGTTTAGCTTATCCAGGTTAATTTTTTCTGCACAATCCAATTAAAACAATATCTTCCGCCTACATCTTAATTAAAAATAAACAAATATGAATTATGTATGATGAGTCGAGTCGAGTTGAGTCGAGAGGGACCCATCCATTTAATAACAATATAATATAATGATAAATTTGAATTTTTTCACTCGATGGGCGTAGTCGGGGCGCCCGTCGTAATCTATCAGCCGAAACGACAGAGGCGTTCACCGTGGCGGCGGCGTTGAGGACGGCCGAAACAAACGAGTCGTTTCAATTAATTTTTGAATTTTCAAAAACGAATTTCTTTGTTGGATTTTTGTTATAAAGGGACCAGAGGCCGGATGTTAATGATATCTATACGCCTAGGTACATACATACAAATATATTCATCTATCCATCCATCCATATGTACAATACATATGGAAACGCTGCATACTCAGAAAATGCACTTCTGTGTTTTTTGAAGATTTTTCCAAGTTAAACTATAATTAACTTCCCGTAGGGTAAGTTATTGTAATGAGCCGAAAATCGAAATTGAAAATAATATTTATTTATTTTTTAATAGAAGTAATCTATAACTCAATTACTAGATTCAAAACTAATGAGGAAATAATTTGCATAAGGTCTTATAGGCGTTTATTCAGGCATAACAATATATCTTATCGTAACAACATAAATTAAAACAAATAAATAACAGTAAATATACAAATAATGATAATTAAAAAAAGACTTACCTTTAGCCTTTCTTTGTAATTAGTAAAATGTAAGTCCAGAGAGTGTTCACATATCTATTGAAAATAAAAACAGAATCAATATTAATCATTTTTTATAGATTTCTAGATTTACAAGAACATTTATGCATATTTTACTCATTGTTAAAATAGATCTATAAGCTCTGGGTACATTTTTGACTTTTTGCAATAAAAGGCTTTTCAGTGTAAATTTGATTATATTTATAAAAACGATACATTTTGATAAACATTTGTGTAATTATTCAGCAATCGAAAATTAAGTAATTTATATGATGTTTAAACCTATTTATTCATTATGATGAACAAATTTTTTATCATCATCTTACATGTTGTAATTTTATTTGTAATAAATTTATAAATAGAAAAAAGTAATAATGGAAAAAAAATCGAGAACAAACTATATCCAGGAATTCCTCTCATAATACTTTTGTGAAATACGGTCAACGATTAGTTCAGAACTTAGTTATTTTATTAGTAATAAATATATAGCAGTTAAATTTATGATTATTAAGAGAATTATAATAATAAAAGCATCTCGTAAAAAGTTTTTCTTTAGCTCAGATAATACGATTGATTCAATGGAAAAATTTTGGCACTAAGTAATAGAACTGACCAAGATGTTATTGCATTAACAAAATTATTATTTCCGAAGCTTTTAGTAAAATTGGAACCAAGAAAACTATATTAGGTAAATAAAAAAAGGATTAATAAAAACATGATAAAAAGCGCTCTATTCCGTGTTTCTAATTCAAATACAGCTGTGCAATATATGCATACATTTATATTCATAATTTTATTATAAAATGTCTGCAGAATGAACATTAGTTATTGATATCTAGAATTGCAGTCTGCACAGTATAAATGTACATATTTCTTAATATAAGATAAGAATTTTGCTCTGGCTTGTGTTTTGTGTTTTGCTCGCTCTCGACACTTGAAATCAATCCCAGACAGCACACTTGAGCTAATATTAATATTTGATACTATTTGTGAATTGATATGTCGAAATATTTGCATATCTGATTAGAAAGTGTAAAGATTTATTGTAAAGAACTCCTAGGGTATGAATTTCCCAAACGTTATCGCGAAAATAGTTGCATCAAAAATGCAAATATTTTATTTTCACAGCTGCGTACGAAGTCTTCATAATCTTTTTTTTTTTAGCAATAAAGTAAAATTTAACCAATATGTTACTAATTTTTTTTTCAATTTATTCTGTTTTTTTTTCAAAAACAAAAACAATCACAAAAAAATTAGTATTTTTTAAAAAAAAGTAAAAAAATAAAATAAATTTTTTTTTTTTTTTAGCAAACCAATCCATATATCTAAAACTCTTCTCATAAATTACTATGTTCTACTTCTGAGAAACAAATTTAAATAGAACTGCATTCAATTTCATAGAGAATCTCTCAATGGAAGTCGTTCAGTCAATTTAAAATATATGCGAAATCGTTCGGCGCTCAATAATAATAAAACTACTAATAGACACATTTAGAATATTATTGAATTTTATTCCATCATTCATTTTATTCATTTCATTCATTTGAGTTGGTTTCATTCGTGTTGCATTCCTTTCATTAAATTGAAGAATATCGGTTCTAAATTGCCCTCAATTGCTTTTAATTGTTTCACATACGAAATTTACACATCGCCATTGTAATAGATGATGTATATGGATAAAATACAAGTTGTGGATTGTATTTGACTAATTTTGTAAAAACAATAATAATAATAAATATACTTGAGATTAGCAATTGGTCCAACATTGTTACAAGAAGATTTTTGTCAATAAAGCGAATAAATGAATAAATAATGGTTTAGCATTCAAAACAACAAGTCTAAGTGAAAGATTTGTGAAAAATATAAGAAAGCAAGAAAAGCTTACAAAGGCAAATATAAATATAAAAAATTTAATTTATTACTATTTTGAAGGACTTTTGGAGCATTATTTCGCCCCTGTCGACCATTGTTTTGGACATCAGGAGGACTAATCGAATATAAAGTTCCGTATCTAGACATATTTGTCTCGGATAAAAAAATATAATTTTAAGAAAAAAATGATTTAAAAAATGATAAAGTGTATGAAAAAAAACGGACCACATAGAATCTGTGCCGTCTGGCCGAGTTTTGTAATTTTAATTTGGAAAGAATAAAAATCAATGGTCCATGAAATTGGTTATGGAAGTAAATTATAACTTAATAGACTCTTAGATAACACACACACACACACACATATGTATATATATATATATATATATATATATATAGATATATATCAAACTCACTCATATATTTCAACATCAAAATTAACTACTAAATCATATATAAATAAATATATATATATATATATATATATATATATATATATATATATATATGTATATATAGTGTTGGCCATATTTAATGATAATGATAAAAATTAATACAATTATTTATTTGCACCAGTTTTGACTCTAGATGTGTGTCTTTCAGAAGAAAATCTTCAAAATAAAAAAAAAATCAAATCTTGGTCAAAAAATTATAGCACTTTGTTCTAAAATTGGCTTATTACTGAGGACTTCTTGTTTTTAAATTTGAGAAGAATGACATAGTTTTATAAGAATTAATAACTTTATTATTATATTTAAAAAAAAATGTTTTAGTTTTAAGACAAAATAATGAATGCTACATAAAGCCTAAGTAATTATTATACACAAAAACGATATTAAGTCTTATCAAAAAAATGCTTGCTTTCAAGAATTTTAGAAATTCTTTTTATGTATCATTATTTTATATATAATATCGATATTCTTATACCCTTAATATAATCTTAAATATTATCTTAAAGACAAAATGAATTTAGCGCGTCATTGATTTTAAATAAGACATACAATATATATCTAAAAAGATTATATGGACAAACTCGAATAAGCCGCCGACGAGGCAGATTATAAAATTTATACACACACACACATATATATATATATATATATATATATATATATATATATATATATTATAATATGATAATTTTATATGTGTTGTCGTGTGTCTGCTCCGTTGACAAATTATTATACGACTAAAAAAGAAGTTGAAATTTTTTTGTGGAAAAAATCGTCCCATCGAATTCTTCGTCATACTTCATCAATCAAATCGCCCGTCGAAGGGTCGGATCGGGGTCAATAAAACCTCTTTTAGTAAAAAAAAAATATCGATTTGGACTTATGGAGATCGATAACGCAAAAATTGATCGTTTAATTAGCCATAATTGAGGTTAAAGTAATATTATTATTGTTTACATTTCTGTTATCAAAACAAGTAGTAGTAGCAGTAGGGGGAAGTCCCCGTATACCGGACACCTAAGGTTATTTATAAATAAATCACGAAATATTTTATAAAATGTTTATTAAATTATGACTTATGTTAGATAACAAAGTTAGAAATAATACTAAATTAACAAAAACGCAATCTTTGCTAAACATAATTAATACTATCAATGAAACTTTGGTAAGGAAAAATATGATTTTACAAAGTGGCACCTAGTACCGGACATTTCAAAATAACCAGCATTGAACACATATGTAGTCATCTCCACACTCTGGAATGTCTGCACATTTGTGTTTGACAAATATTCTCAGATATTGCAAAAAAAAAATCATTTTAGTGTCCGGCTTTAGGTGCCGTCCGGCGTTACCGGACTTCCCCCTAATAGTAGTACCAGTTTAGATTTTTTTGTTTATTAAAAATATCAAGAAAAACTGGGTTATACAAACAATCATTATTTATAATTTGTATAAAAAATATATTATTTATTTCTCAATACGACATGTGATTATTATTATCGAGATAAATAGTTTTTCGCCCACCGTCGGTGCATACCTCGATTAATTTCCTTGGTGGCATTAAATCAATTCAATTTGTTCATTTTAATTCGACTCCTAAAGTAGCTAATAAGATAAGATAAGTACCTAATAGAATTCGTAATGCAAAGGTTTGCGAAATGTAGAAATGGTTTTATTATCATTCCGTTTGTCGCAAACTAGTTTCTGTTTCCACACGAGGCGTCGGCTGTCATTAATGCCATTAATGTCATTAATGTCATTCGATGTCATTAGTGAATTGGAAAATTAATGCACTCGATATTGTATGACACACTCGGTGAAGAATTTGCATAGGACAAACCCATTGCATACGACCGCTGCAGGACAACAGTCTCTATAACGAAGTCGTAAGAGCATTTTTTTCATTAACTCCTATGTAACTTTTTAAAAATTCGTCTGATATGAATAGGATATTTGGAAAGTATACACATAACTCAATAATCTATGATTTGTTCTAACATCATTTCATCCTACAGCCACTCGGTATACCTTAAAACCGCAATTGAAAATGGTAAATCAATCGCCTGCGTGCCCTCCGAGACGTAAAGCGTAGGGTTTGTCGGTTTTCAAAAATCGTTCTTTTGGCAAAAATTATGGAATTCGAAACCCGGTTTTTTAGTGAAAAAAGTCGGTTTTCACTGTATAAATGGAAAGTGACAAATATAGCCAAATATAAAAGATAGATGAAAGCGTTTTGATTCTTGAAATCATATCGGTTCAATAGCATTTGATATCTTATCAGTCTGCAATGGTTCCCAG
The DNA here is from genome assembly GCF_003426905.1 of Ctenocephalides felis. NCBI lineage: Eukaryota > Metazoa > Arthropoda > Insecta > Siphonaptera > Pulicidae > Ctenocephalides > Ctenocephalides felis. The sequence continues at coordinate 46,558,269 of NW_020539726.1, forward strand.
AAAGGTTTTGTGTATACTAATTTAGATTTTTATACCAGTGTATATATAAATTTAAATCAGTGTGACTTCTTCTTGAAGAAGTAACTTCATCTACTCAAACTTAAAAAAGAATCTTAAATACTAGAAGCCACAAATTAAAAACAAAAAACTTAGAATTATTATATCAGGCTTTAAAACAATTAAGCATAATTTGGTCGCAAGTATGAGAGTATTTTCTATTTCAGAAAATTTTGTGAGTAACAATCAAAGACAAGCCTAAGTAGCAATTCGATAGACGTTCTTAGTTTTTTGAAATCATATTTTATTAAACAAAAAAACAATTAGAATGTTTAAAATTAATTAATTAAAATTGCTCGAAACAGACAATACCCGAGTTTAACTTAATTATTTTTAAAACTAAAATTGATATTAACAAGTATGTATCAACATGTATCTAATATATATTTTTTTTAATTTGATGCATTTTTTTATTTAAAAATGTATTATTTTTATTTATTCGAAAACTTTCCTTTCACTATCATAAAAATATTTTCATCCTTATATGTGAAAATGATGCATGAATAACGAATAATTATTTTCAAAGTTATTTAATTAAGATAAACTATTATTTTTTAGTTCTACTAATTAAAATTAAAATAATTTTGTTTACTATCTATAAAATTGAACAATAAATAAATTCAGTCAAATACTGCTCTAAATTACACTAAATTTGCGGATAAATTACAGAATATTCAAGCAAAATTTATTTTCTATATAAAATTCGAAAACCGGTTTTTTAGTAGAATTAAAATTCGAAAACCGGTTTTCTGAAATGTCGGTTTTTGTATAAACCCTAGTAATGCGGCAATTCTAGTCATCACGTAGCAATGTGACATTTATTCGTTATATTTTTTGTAACTTGTAAACGGTTTGTTAAATATCAATCAAATATTCTGCAAATTTTTATAAAATAGTATAATCTATAAAATGTTCTAACATCATATGACCCTACAAAAACTTGGTGTACTTTAAAATCGCAATTGAAAATGATAAATCAATCCACTGTGCCGTAACTCCGATCGTGACTTGATGCATTGTAGCATTCGTGACTTGATTTATTTATTATATTTTTTGTGACTTTTGAACCGTTTGTTGAATATTAATGGAATATTCGGAAAATTTGTTCAAAATTAAATCATTTATAAGATGCTTTAACATCATAATGCTCTACGGCAACTCGGTATGCTTTAAAATCGTATTTGAAAGTTTGACTTTGCAAAGACTTAAATCGTGACCAGAACGCATTAGTTTATTATATTTATTATAACTTGTTAAAAGTTTGTCTAATCTATATATGATATTAAACAAATTTGTTGAGAATTGAATAATGTATAAGGTGTTCTAACATCATAATATCCTATAGCAACCCGGTATACTTCGAAATCTCAATTAAATGTGTGAATTCTTAAATTCAGCTTAAAATTTCCTGAATTCGGTCAACCCTATATCAACCCTGTCAAATCTATTTGACCCCAGATTTATAATCAAAATCAGAATATTTATTTCATTTACCCCCGTGACAATTTCGAAAGCTTTTTCGCCTTAAATCCAAAGTAAACTGTCTAAACTCTCGTCCAGGTGCGAATTTCAACAAATACAGAGATGCGAGTAGAACTCGTACCTGACACTCGAATTAGTTGTTGAGAGTTGAGAGTGTATTTGTCAGGGAAACTCGGCGACTTCTCGACAAGACAAAACTTTAATTACAAAACAAAGGCTGTTAGGAAAGTTTAATAATAATAATAGCAAGAGACAAGTGGGTAATAGACATGGAGTCGAGGGAAATGATGAAAAAAATAATGGTTTGATAAGAATTGCGACATGGATTTGCATTTTCAGGGTAAAAACGATTGCAGGGGTGTTACTAATACTGGAGATTCCATTTAAAAGAAAAAAAACAAAAATGCCAAAAAGTATATTAATACCCCCAATTTGGGGTCCAATTCTGCTGTAAAATAGACCAATGTTATGTAACTATGTTACGTTCTCATATAAAATGGTAATAAACTAGTGGGGTGTGTGGCATCATGCCTTAAGGCAAATTGCTTGAACTTCCCGTACCGTAACGAAATGTTCGAGGAATATTGAATGCTTTCAGATTGATTATTATAAATATTGTAACGTTGTTTAATATTTATAAAATTTATATAAACTGAATTGCAAAGTTGGAATTATTTGTATAAAGTATATTAGAACTTTAGTCAGCATTAAAAATAAAATCTGAATTATTTTCGATCTACACAAAAATATTTAAATTAAAATAAATTATGTTGTTAAAACAAGCAGAAAGTTCTTTGAATCATTTAAATCGAACGCTTAGATCACTCAAAAACTGCCATTTTTTGCATATTTAGCTCTGTATCTTTGAAATGGTTGGGCCTGCCTTTGCTAAAAACTGATAACCACTTCTCTCGATCATTACTAATTGAATGTTTTTTAGATCATTCAAATCGAATGCTCCGTTCTCTCAAAAACTCGATTTCTATTTTCTGCACTCTTTGCTCTTTATCTCCGTAACTGCTGGACCTGCCTTTGCCAAAATCTAATCAGCACATCTCCTTATTAATAGGAATCGAATGTTTTTGAACCATTCAAATCGGTTGAACCGTGCGCCCAAAAACGTGGACAAAAAATTGTATCCATACATACACACACATCCATTTTTTCTGGCATGAGGTATGCCAAAATGTTCAGAAACCTTCGAGAAATGCAAAATTTTCAATTTAAATTTTTGGACGATTACAATAACTACCCTACGGGAAGTTAAAAAGGTTGCCGCTATTTTTCAAGTACTATATACATAAATATTTAGGTCATTTTCCATTAGCTCTCCCATTATCAGTTAAAAAGTAAGTAAAACCCATTCGAAACATCCGTCTGGAGAATTAAGATAAATTTCTTAGCTTTATATTACAAATTGTATTTCGTCTTATTATATCTTTGCAAGCAAGTGTTAGTGCACTGTTTTAGCATACATATATCCAGAAAATTAATTATTCAATTACGAAATTGGTAAGGCGAGGTAATCAAAAGGTGTTGGATAGATAACTTGCCTTACAATTAGAACAAAATGCCGGTTACAACTATCAGAATTATCAAACAATACAGCGGTTGTTCTTTCTCTTATTTTTAGAAATTGGAACTATATTTTCACGGATAAAATCACTACTGCTTGGTATCGGGTTGTTATCAGGAGAAATAAACAAAGGAGTGGATAAAATGTTCGATTATATTTTACAATCGAATTCGTGTGAACTCTCCGAATTGCGAGTAAGTGCATTCGGCCGGCTGTTCAATAATATTTTTAAAATAGAGTAGTGACCCAATTTTTTATCCCGAACTCTCCGGCCATATTGCTATCAATATTTATTGGCAATAAATAAACAACATGCGTGTGCACACGATATCTCAATTGAGATTGCTATTGCTCCATCGTATCGAGCACGTTTTTTAATTTCGATATTTGAAAGCGAAACAGATTGTATTTTTGGACGTTTCGTCATACTTTGATTTCCACGAAAAAAAGGAAACAGAAACAGTATTAGAAGGATATAGTTTGATTTTGTCTTTATTAACTTCCCGAAGGAGAGGTTTAAGCTTTTGACAGAAAATCCGATTTGCTAATTTCATGCTTTCTCGATGTCAAGTTGTTCCGAGTCGTTTGAGACGAAAATTCATATTAATTTCCAATATACATTTACGCTTCCACAGATTAAAGTCAATTTGTTTCCTTTTACTTTGTTGAAAGATCATGACAAATAATCCTTTGATATTATAAATTTCAACGAATTGGCTGATATCTTTACAATATATAATACATATTTTTGTACAATGTATGCACATTTATGTATAGATGTACATACAGACAAGAGAAAGACGGGCTATGCATTTCACATATCATTAATCCAAAACTCGATACCTAAGATCTTGATATCTGAATACTTGTTGCTTTGATTAATTGTATCAGATGACCAAGATAAACAAGAAGTATAAAAGATATACATATATGTATATCTATGTATTTCCATATGTGTGTATATATTTCCTGACGCGGTTCAAATCTCTAAAATTAATTGGAATGCGCCGGTACATTTATCAATGTAATGTCCGAGTTGAATATATGGAAATTTTTCTTCATAGGCACACAAGAATTATTGAAAACAAAGCAGCCTTTGGCGCTTTTTGTTTAAAACAACAACGTGTACAACAATATGTACGTTTCGACTGTGCACTCGTATGTCATGATCAGAATTGATGGCCCTGGTCGAGGAGATTTGACATTTACCAAATTCGGAGAAAGAAAGTACGATGTCTTTCACGTCGTAGGCATAAAATATTCTTTTTTAATAATAAAAGACAGCATTTTAGGCAAATTGCATGAAGGTTTTTTCGAATTGTTTAAAAACGTACCTTCGTAATCACTCACCTATTCAAGTGCATATATGATATACATGGAGTTCTAAGAGCGAGGCCTGCTGATTCTCAATTTTGATTAATTTTTATAATTAAACCGAAATTTTTCGTAATAGACCATGAAGTCTACAAGTTTCAATAAAACCGCCGAAAGAATCTTCGTTAGCAATTAATTAGGAAAAATTGGCCCAATCGATTTTCACCAAAAACTAATCATGACGATTCGCAATCGATATATTTCAAATATTTCTTAAATTTTTAAAATTGGTTTGTGATTTTTAGTGAAAACGAGATAGAAACATTTTACATGTTGTTGCTAATTATAAAAAAACGCCTCTACAGATCATCGCACAAAACTAATACTTTTTGTGAGTCCTCCATCGACCTTTATCAAGTTTCACCATTTTTGAATTCGTTTCAGCAGTTTTTCAGAAAACGTTAACGAAATGGTACTATATATAACACACATATATTTTTCTCAATTTTGGTGTCAAACGATTCAGAATGACTTTTAAAAGTCGAAAAAACTTTACATAATCTAATAAAATTTTCTGGTAGGAAACAAAAGTTTGAAAAGACAAACTACTTTTCGAGAAGTTAATAAATATTCTGTTAATAATAAATATGTGGTCAAAATTAGTATAATTTGATAGCAAAAAATAAATGCAAAATTAAAATAAGGTTATATGCAATCTAATCGTTGTTTAGCATACCTAAAGCCCATTATATAAATAAAAAATACAATTTCCTTTATAATATATGAAAAATATAATTATTTACATTAATTTCCAAAACTCAACAAATAACTAGAGTTTTATTAGAAGCCACATTACCATTAGTGACATATTTAAAAAAACGAAAAATGGAATTTAACTCTAGTAAGTTAAGTTTTAGCCCATCAAAATATTATTTAAACAACCATGGACAAAAAATTTACTACATCAAATATTACAATATGCATAATGAATATTTATCTCAAATATATTTTTCAAAAATCGCGCCTTGTTAATAACTTGAAGTTACTCACAAAATCTGTTGTCAGATTTGAATTTCGAAATGTAAACTATTTTCAATACTAAATTATTATTACAGGCTACAAAATTGTTAATTACTTCCAGATAACCAACTTTCTTTATTAACAACTTTGTTTCAATCTTTCAAATGCAACATTTTCTGCATTCCAAAAGCAATTTAGAGTGACCTAAATTAATATCGACCTTGTCGATTATTTTTAATATGTGTAATGTGTTCTTAGCCTAGATAAGGCACAATAGGACAATTGTTTAAACAATAATAATACGCATAACAAAATGCCTGAACAATATTTTAAGAGTTTTCTCGACAAATAAAACCGGAAAGTTTTAGTCAGGTTTTGTAGTTCGGAAAATATTCTTGTAGGAGTAAAAGTCATATTTAAAAAAATTTAGTTATTAAATATTTGCAAAATGTTTGCAACAAAATTCTATTTCTGTCTTTTTTGTGTCATTTATGTTCAGGACAACAATTTCTCTTGCCATCATTTCAGGTATTTAAAAAAAACTCTTTCAATGAAAAAAATTCTATAAAAATATGCTCAACATATTTTAGTATCAATCACATAACTTGTAGTTGTTTTTCATTCAAAATTTTTTAATAAAATATGTATAAGAAAAATTAACAATTACAATATTTTCAGACTATCTAGAACAATTTCAGACTATCTAGAACAATTTCAGACTATCTAGAACAATTTCAGACTATCTAGAACAATTTCAGACTTCAAATATTTTCAGGACATTTCAAACAAAATTCGCTATATAAAATTCTTGACTTTCTTTTTGTTTCAATAAAGGATGAAATAAAATTTGTATTTCTTATTATCACTATGTAATTCTTCTGAATATGTTGGTTTTATTTTTATAAATATTTTTTTTATAATTATTTTTTCCTAGGCAATAAACGATTTGAACACATCAGCCCTGAGATGGCTGGATCAGCTGAAATCGACTGTAAGATTAGCTGCTTATGAAAAATTAAAATTGCTGGCTGATTTGCTGGCTTTTCCTTTGAGAATAAATGGAACCTTGGGTAAAATTTCAATTATACATTATTAACACAAACAAATTAAATAATTAACACATTAAGCGATGAAATACGAACTTTTTAAGACAAGTACAAAAGTCGGCTCGAGGATCACCCAAATTCACTTTCCAAAAAATTTGCAACAGGGCAAGATTGAAAACGTAGTGTATTATATATTAAATTTTGTCAATATCAAAATTACTGACATTAGTCAAAAGGTGAATTTTTAGAGCCGATTTTCTATTCTTACTCACGAAAAATTACTTGTTATCCTATTAGAATAGGTGTAAAAATATATCTTGTAATGCCAAAAAAAAGTATAAATAAAAATTTAATAGTATACAACAATATTCAACCAAAGTCCAGGAGACTAATTGGAATTAGGAGAAATATTGATTGCAATGTGAAAAAAATTGTAGGAGTTATATTTTGCAAATCTTCAACTTATTTATAATTTTATTTCTCTGTGTATCAAATGTCTCAATTGTTTATGAATCTGTTAGCATTTGGAGAAATATTTTACATCATTAATTTACATTTTTTATTATTTTTGCAGAAATAGTGACAACGACATCAACATCAACAACACCAGCAACGACCACAACAACCCAAAGAAACAACGGACAACAAAATGGTCAGACACAAATCCACCTCAAAATGGTGGAAATCCACCTCAAAATGGTGGAAATCCACCTCAAAATGATGGAAATCAACCACAAAATGGTGGAAATCAACCACAAAATGGTGGAAATCAACCTCAAAACCAAGGAAATCAACCTGCTGCAGACCAAGCTGGTGCCAATCCTGGTAATGGTCAACCAGCAAACCAGAATGGACAACCAGCTCAAAAATAATCCTTGTTTAGTAGTATATAATATTATTTTGCTATTGATTAAAATAAGAGTTAATTTAAGTTAAAGTTAGAAGAAATTTTATATCAGAATTATTTGTTTTAATATATTTATATAAAAAATTTAAAGTAATCATATAAATTGTAAAAAGACAATATTTTGTCAAATATTATTGTATTTTTATTGGACTCACTATTTAAAAATTAAATTAAATAAATGCATGAATTATGTAATTGCAAACATAAATGAGATCAAAAATATTTTTTCATTGCTCATATCAATATCGAAAAACGAAAATATAAACTTCAGAATTTATTTTTATATAAATTATTTCAAATTATTGTCTGAAACAATATTATGTAAGAAAATCTTATAGGTTTATTGAGTTTAATACTATTTAATAAATAAATTAGAAAATAGTAGTAGTAAGCGTTTGGTTGAATTGCCAAATTTGATTGTTTAACAAGTTAGTTGTAAATATGAACTAATAGTAAATAAATTTATACAAAATTTGAACCAAGAACCCATAGATTAAATCGTAAAACTGTTAATAATATTATATCAACTCAGGCTACTTCTAAATAAAAGTAGAAAATAATTAAATACTTCACATATAAATTTCAGAATTCATTTTTATATAAATTATGCCAAATTACTATCTGAAACAATATTATGTAAGGTAAACTTATACGTTTATTGAATAAATAAATTAGAAAAAACGTAGTAGTAAGTGTTTGGTTGAATTGCCAATGTTGATTGTTTAACAAGTTATTTGTAAATATAAACTAATAGTAAATAAAAACTGATAGTAAATAACAAAATTTGAACCAAATTAAATCCATAGATTAAATCGTAAAACTGTTAAAAATATTACATCAATTCAGGCTACTTCTAAATAAAAGTAGAAAATAATTAAATATTTCAGAAACTATTATGTGGAATAATAAAATATCTAGTTATACCCAAAACACATTAATCTATATATCATTAATTTAATCTTCTTAATATTTACTCTACCAATTAATTAATTTTGAAAAAACACCCTGACATAAGGGCAGCGTAAAATCGTTGTATATATATATATATATATATATATATATATATATATATAAGATATATTTCACAGATAGCAATCGTTATCGCTACCATTTTATATTTCAACCCCTAACAGATATTCAACACCCTAAAGAATACAAAAAAACAGTAGAATTGGAACGAAATATAAATATATATGGAAAAAGTTACGCATTGCGTGAGACGACACAATTATTAAGTCAATCAATTTCGTTTATTATAATTATATAGAAATAAATGGATATATATATATATATATATATATATATATATATATATATGTTTAATTCTATATAATAGCAAACGAATGATTGGTAGGATATCATCCAATAATAGATGAAATACTTGATATCAAAATTGGGCTGCACGAAATCCTCCATATAAAGTTTCTTAGTGATTATTTTAATATTTGTAGTAATATTTTTGTATAAATATCATTTCTTACCAAAAAGCCAAACTTGAGACTTGCATACTTTTTGCCATTCAAAGAAATTTAATTATTATTATGAATCATTTGATATATTACCAGACAACTTGTAAAGAAAATAAATGTGATAAATTTTATATTCTAATTTTTCTACTAAAAGGGAACTCGTTTGCTTAAAATTGGTTTGGAAAGTTTATAATGGACATTGATGTAGATATACTATAATTATTGCAAATGTACCTATTACAATTACAAAAAAGCAAAAAAAACTTCCATAATTGGAAATAAAATTTTACATTCTGATCTAATTATAACTAATTTCACTTTTATCAAACCCAATCTTAAGGCGACTTTCCATTTTTTGTACGGTATAGAAATGCATTTTTGAAATATTATGATATTACTTTATATTATATTAATTTTTATAAATAAAAAAAAACTGATTAAGTTTATAATTTAATTTTTCTACTAAAATAAAACTCGAATGTTTATAATTAGTTAGCGAAATAAAGGACATTAGTATGGAAACATCATTATTTTTAATTGATAGTTAAAAAAGTTATAATAATATAAATAATAAAAGCTTCTAAATGTGTCTTTTTTCGGAAGAAAAATTGAAGAAGAAACAATAACTTCATAAATTTTACATCCTATTGGTATTGGCAATTTTTTGTGCTCAATAGTTACATATTCTAAAAATATAACATTATCATTAGCAAATCCCACTAAATATATTGTTTATTTAATTTAAAAAAATAGTTTTACGAGACAATTGGCAAAGCCGTTTTATTATTTAGCAAAAAATGTGCAACATTTCAATCGCATAAATCAAAATTATACAACGAAATTAAATTAGTTTTTGTTAAATATCAGACCGACCGTTTCTTCGTGATTCATGAAACTTTGCGATAACTCCGTAAAACATTATAGGCCTATGAAAATTGGTTTAAGTTTACAAATATAGTCCAAAATTTACAATAACGGGCACCACTTTAAAAGCTCATAATTGATTAAAGTTGATTATTTGCACGTTGATTATTTGCCTAAAAGCAGAATGCCACTTACGCCTAGTTTAGTAATTATTTCCACTATCCAGTCAATATTTTTCTCAAACTTTCTGACATACACGCTCAAAATATAAACATCTTCCCATACAAACTCCCGAATATCAATTCTTTACCACAAACACGTCCTACTTTCCTCCATTATCCAAAAATAATTTCACCTCATTTTTTTCCAACTTTTTCTACTTTTCTATTATTTTTTTCATGGGCAGGCGGCGCATCCATCATTCCCTGATCTTCTAAGTAATTAACTTTTCAACCATTTTACTGGGACGTCAATCATATTTATTATAAATGCAAACGGGCCTCCTTTGTGGCCCCCGGCTAAAATTAAATTCGAACACACACACAAATAATAATAATAATGGTCATCATATACCTACATATGAGGATGTTTATATATTATGTTATTTTGGAAAAATTATCGACAATTATCAAAAATTATAAACTCGATTCAATTATGTAATTTCGGGCTCGGAGGAAGGAGCCGATTTTGAATGTCAGCAACATGTCAAATTCAATTATAAATAATAATATGTATATAAATATATAATTGCATATATATATATATATATATATATATATATAATTTCTAGTAGCATATGGTGAACGTTTATCCATCCAATTGGTGGTGAAAAGTCCAATTAACAAAAGTGATTTTTATAGAGAGGGGTGCCGAAAATTTGTACCGTAGAAAAATGTATTAAATTTTGAAGGTTTCATAAAAATAACAATTGAATGCATCCAAAATTATATACAAGCAGTGGCGTACGTAAATTTTTTACTGATTTTGTTTATAAGTAAAGGTAATTACTAAAAAATAATAAAATTGCGCAAAGTTCCACCGTGCAATAGAAGTGAAACTTTGTAAAGTAGAAATAATGTGGTTTAAAAATTCAGATTTTGTGCATTTATTTGTTTAAAGTAACAAGTTCTATTTCCAATTCAATGTTTGTGGCAAAAACTGTACCAATATATAACAATGTTTAAACAAACTGCAAAATTTTCAGACAATTTACAAACATGTCCAGTCAATTTCCAACATTTTCAGACTAGGTACAATATTTCCTGAAACTAAACTCAACGTTTCTAGATTACCAAATTTTCCATTTCCAAATTTATAACAATTACAAATAACTTAGAATGTTTCCAAGCAACTTGCAACATTTCCAGACAATTTATACGATTTTAAATAACTTACAACATTTTCAGATAACCTACAAGATTTTCGGATAATCTGTACAATTTTAGACTATCTACAACATTTTTCAACATCTACAATATTTTCAGGCAATCTACAACATTCTAATACAATTTCAGACCACTTACAACATTTTCAGCCTACGCACAATATTTGCAGACAATATTCATCATTTTCAGATAATTGACAATTTAATATTTTTAGAAAATCTGCAACATTTTCAGACAATTTACAACAATTTCAGACCACTTACAACATTTCTAGTCAATTCACAACATTATCAAACTATGTACAACATTTCCTGACAATATTCAGACCATTTACAATATTTTCAAACAATTTTTAGACAATTTGCAAAAAATTCTAACATTTTCAGACAATCCTCATCATTTTAAGACAGTTTACTATAATTTCAGGCAATTTTAGACAATTTACAACACTAATTGTGAACTAATTGGAAACTATGTAAATGCAACTAATTTTAATTGCAACAATATTTGTGAATGTAAGATATTTGCATGTATCGGAATGTGAGATTTTATTTCCAATATGAAAAGTTGCTTTTTCAGATGTTGTTCGGACGTCTTTTCATTTTATTATATTGGCATGAAAGTTTACAAAACTTCAGAGCATTAAGCTTTATACGAAATGGTTGCTACCCCTGGTAGTGGGGGTAGCGTTGTGTTTTAAAGGAACGAGTCCTTCTGTTCTAAAAGTGAAGCCGACTTAACCACATGTAACTAACCTATACGCATAAATATATTTTTCTTCATTAATACTTAATAATACATCAGTTATTGTGATTAGAACTGCAACAAATACAGAATATAAAATTAAATCAGTTTTTTAATACAGTCCACAGCGACAAAGGTTAAATAATAACCTAACAACCTGAGTGATCGAAGAAGAAGAGTTTTAGTAAATTCTTGAAATACGCACAAATAAACATTTTGGTACTTCGAACCGTATCGTGAATTACAAGCAGTTAATTAAAGTACAATAGTGATAACAAATTTCTAAGTGTTGTGAAGAAAAAACATTCCAAAGCGGCTAAACTTTATAACCACGTGGCGGTCAGACCAGAGCAAACAAGGGAACGAAGGCTGAGGACAATTACAACATCTACACACCTGTATTACAAGTAAGTCTGTTTTTATTCCTTTCATAATATCCCAATAATTTCACATATTGCTCGGTTGTGTTTAATATTGTATTCAAAATGGCGGAACTTAAAGCGAAGCGTGGATTCATTAAATCCAAATTGACGCGAGTGCAAAATTTTGTAAATTCATTAGATTCCACAATACTAGATGAAAATATAATTATTGAATTAAATACCAGACTCGAAAAGATATTACCAATTATTGATGAATTTGAAACGATACAATATGAAATTGAATTAATTGAGGGTGTATCAGAAGCGATAAGGAATCTTTCGAAAATGATTATTATAGAACAATAGCTAAATTAAAATTTATAATTCAAAATTTCAATGACACGAAAAAATGTAAAGACGATCAGCAAACAATAGGGCCGTCTAGCATTGATTCGTATACAAATATCAAAAATATTAAATTGCCTACAATTAAACTTCCCACGTTTGATGGAAGTTACGATAAATGGTTAGAATTTCATGATTCATTTAACGCTTTGGTGCATAGCGACAATACTTTAAGCAAAATTCAAAAATTTTATTATTTAAAATCATCATTAGAAAAAGATGCCAAAAATAGCATTGCAGCTATAGAGGCATCCGATTCTAATTATGATATAGCATGGCAAATTTTAAAAGACAGGTTTGAAAATAAACGGTTAATCATACATAATCACATAAAGGCAATTTTTGATAGTCCGAAATGTAGTCGCGAATCTCATTCAGAATTAAGAACGTTATTAGAAACGATTTCTAGGCATCTACGCTCATTAGAGTCATTAGGCGAACCCACAGATAAATGGGACACAATTATTATATTTATATTCACAAACAAATTCGATACGCGTACGTTACGGGATTGGGAATCTTTTACCTGTAGCAAAGAAAAGCCGACGTTGACAGATATTAATAATTTTATTAAACAAAAATGTGATATGTTGGAAAAGTTATCCACAAACATTAGTAGTAAACCTTTTTCTAATAATATTAATAAATCTTTGGCTCAACACATAAAATACAAGAGCACAAATAATAATCATAATCCATCAATTAATTATCTGTCAACGGGGCGGCAAACTTGCTATTTATGTGAAGAAAATCACTCCTTATATTACTGCAAGCAATTCAAAGCGCTATCTATTAAAGATAGGATAAGTAAAATCGAAGAATTGAATTTATGTATAAATTGTTTCAAGCGAGGGCATAAGGTAGACGTTTGTTTGGCATTTCCGTGTAAAATATGCAAAATGAAACATAATACATTGGTTCATTTTGAAGAGACTAATACAATTCCTAGCACATCGGGTTCAAATATGACGGTTGCTAATTATTCGACAAAAAATATTAATACAAAATTACAGTCACAAGTAATTTTAGCAACAGCTGTTATAAAAGTAGAAAACTCGAGCGGAGAGTTCATAGAATGTCGGTGTCTTTTAGATTGCGGGGCACAAAGTAATTTTATTACGGCAGATACCTGCAAAAGGCTAGGTATAAAACTAGACAAAACAAATTACACAGTTATGGGCGTCGGGCAGATAGAGACCAATATTCGGTTCTCAACAAATATTAATTTTAAATCTACAAATAACTCATTTAAATCCAATATAAATTGTTTAGTGCTAGAAAAAATAACAGAACCACTTCCATTAGTTTCCATAGGTAACAATTTTAAAATTCCGACAAATATTTTCTTAGCTGATCCGGAATACAATAAGACGCGGAATATAGATATACTTTTAGGGGCAGATATGTTTTGGAAACTTTTATCTGTAGGTAGAATTAAATTAGGTGATAACGCACCGATTTTACAGAAAACTTTATTAGGTTGGATATTAGTTGGGTCGTTTTCTCCGAATTGCACAAATTCAAAACATTCAACAAATTTATTAGCATTGAATAATTATAATATTAATAAACAATTAGAGAAGGTTTCCGAAGTAAAAGATATTAAAAACAACAATTATAAAAAGTTAACAAACACGAAACATTTTATGAAAATCGTTTTATAACAAATTTCAAACGCGATTTTACAGGTAGATTTATAGAAAAAAATCCTTTTAAAAATAAATTACATTTAGAAGATTTGAAAACTCGTCATATACAAAGATTTATGTCACGTAAACATAAATTCCAAGAGAATAGTTTATTAAAAATTAATTGTGTAAATTTTATTAATGCATATAGTAAGTTAAAACATATGTCTGAAGTTAGTAATTTTAATATTAAGTCAATTAGTCAATATTTCTTGCCACATCGCACAGTAAGGAATAAATATAGTTTAAAAACAAAAACGAGAGATGTTTTTCAAAGTTCGGGAAAGTCTTCAAGCGCCTTGCCAATGTGTGATGTTCATTATACGGGAACGTCAATTCGAAATGACTTATTTACAAAAATGTTAAGATTTAGAATGCCTATATATGCTTCATTAGGCGATACTTCAAAAATTTATCGGCAAATAATAATTAATGAAAACGGTAGACAAATTCCAACAGATAATTCAAAAACTTGTGAATTAAATACGGTCACATATGGTACAGCACCTGGATCATTTTTAGCTATACGTTATCTTAAACAATTGGCAAAATAAAATAAATTTTATTCTTCTGCTTACAACACAACATAATTAACATAGATTTTATTTAAATGACCTTTATGCTGCCTCAAAATATTACAATTTTGAATTCTTTAGATAATTTAAATTTTAATGACAAAAACATACAAGAAACAAGAGCAATTAATTTATTAGTCACCAATGTAGAATTTAATTTATTTTCTCGGTTTTCGACATTGCGAAAATTACAATCAACAATGGCATATGTAAATAGATTTATTACGAATTGTAGACTTAAAAAAGGATAAGTATAAACGGAAGTTTGGACCACTTACAACACAAGAATTAGATCAAGCTTTTAAGGTATTGATAGTAATTGCACAAAACAATCTTTCCAATTAGATTATAATAAACTTGTCAATTCTAAATCGCTCAGTAAAGAGAGCAGAATTTTATGTTTAAATCCTTTTATGGATAATTCGAAAATTATACGAGTAAGCGGTCGATTAAGAAACACAAATTATTCATTTGATAAAATTAATCCTATAATATTATGCTCAAAACATAAATTAACTACGTTAATATTACACCAAGAGCATCACCGATTACTTCACTGTGGTGCTCAACAACTTCTCGCAAGTATTAGAGAACGATTTTGGCCAATTTCTGGACGTAACGCTTGTAAAGAAATTATTCGGAAATGCGTTACTTGTTTCAAAGCAAAACCATCGTCAAATGATTATCTAATGGGAAATTTGCCTAGTAGTAGAGTTAATCAAGATTTTCCATTTAACAATGTCGGCCTTGATTATGCTGGACCGTTTATTATCAAAGATCGAATAACACGCGGTGCCAAATTTATTAAGGTTTATATTTGTATTTTTATTTGCATGTGCACCAAGGCTATTCATTTGGATCTGGTCTGCGATTTATCGACAGAATCTTTTTTACAAACATTAAAACGATTCATTGCTAGAAGAGGTCTTCCTAGTAATATATTTTCGGACAATGCAACAACATTCGTTGGAGCAAACAATCATTTAAAGGTTTATATAAATTTTTATTGGAATCTAACGAAGAGATTAGAAGCAAATTAATAAGTCAAAATATTAGCTGGCATTTTATACCAGCAAGATCTCCTCATTTCGGCGGACTGTGGGAAGCTGGAGTAAAAAGTTTAAAATACCATCTTCGTAGGGTGTTACGCGAGACAAAATTATGTTACAATTCAATGTATACATTATTAACACAAATCGAAGCAATTTTGAATTCTCGTCCGTTAACTCCCTTATCCTCTGATCCATCTGATCTCAATCCACTAACTCCAGCACATTTCCTGATCGGCAGATCATTAACATCACTTCCAGAAAATTCACTTTCCCACATCCCAGAAAACAGACTAACAAAACTCCAGCATCTTGAAAAGCTAAGGCAGCATTTTTGGACAAGATGGCACAAGGAATATCTAGGAGAATTACAATCACGGACCAAATGGAGAAGACCAATGGAACAAGATAATCTTATAGGCAAACTGGTGCTTATAAAAGATGACAATCTACCACCATTAAAATGGCGTCTTGGACGGATCACAGATATACACCCAGGCAATGATGGTGTCGTACGGGTTGTTACACTGAAGGGCCCCAATGGAGAATTAAAAAGGGCACTAAACAAAGTGTGCATTCTACCAATCAATAATGAAATATCTTAAGTTTTATATAATATTAAGAAATATAAGTTAAATAATTTTAGATTAGATTGTCATGCAAATCACTATCACATTGTTAATCAATTTTTATACTCGTAAAATCTTTATACAATTTCTATACTTAATGTTAGTTCAAAATCGCTATGTTTATATTTTTAAAAGCTGTAGCTTTTCAAGGCGGCCGGCATGTTCGGACGTCTTTTCATTTTATTATATTGGCATGAAAGTTTACAAAACTTCAGAGCATTAAGCTTTATACGAATGGTTGCTACCCCTGGTAGTGGGGGTAGCGTTGTGTTTAAAGGAACGAGTCTTCTGTTCTAAAAGTGAAGCCGACTTAACCACATGTAACTAACCTATACGCATAAATATATTTTTCTTCATTAATACTTAATAATACATCAGTTATTGTGATTAGAACTGCAACAAATACAGAATATAAAATTAAATCAGTTTTTTAATACAGTCCACAGCGACAAAGGTTAAATAATAACCTAACAACCTGAGTGATCGAAGAAGAAGAGTTTTGGTAAATTCTTGAAATACGCAAAAATAAACAGATGTAGTAAAAGGCATTTAAAAGCTCTTAATATTGATACTATATTATGTCTTTTTTAATTGTCAACCAACCAATAATAATGGTAATATGAAATTGGTTATTACTAGCTCAGAATGTGAAAAATTTATTATATATATTGTATTTCCAACCAATAATAATAGTGTATCTATAGTTTTCTAAAGTTTGGTTTGCCAAAAGTGAAATTATCACCAGCTCAGAATGTGAAAATATTTATTATTATATATTGTATTTCCAATTCATCAGATTCTGTACAATAATATGATCTTGAAATAAATGCCTGAAAAATGACAAGAAGATCTATAAGAAAGTTCTAGGGTATATTATGTTTTTACCTTACTAATATTTGAAAATATTGATGTTGAATACATTTACTGCAGCAACAAATGCTAAAATTATTATATTTTTACCAACTAAAAGAATATTCAGGAACTTTCTGAAAAAGTATCTAGAATCCATGGTCTTATTTGTATATTGAATATTTTGTGCGAACCTTCAGAGCACATGTCCATCAAGAACTATAATGTATTAAAATTGAGTATATTGATGATGAAACATCTACTATAGCAACAAATGCTAAATTTTATCAAATTTATTAACAAAGCATATTCAGAGATTCTTCTGGAAATAAGAAAGAGATTTTAGACTTTTTTATAAAACCTTCGGTGTGCATATCCATCAATATCATGTATTGATAATGAATACATCTACTGAAACAACAAATGGCAAAATTAGTACATTTTTACGAAATAAGAGCAGAATCAAAGATTTTGTGAACAAATGGAAAGAAATGTTTCATACTTTAGTACACACCTTCAGTGCACGCGTTCATCTTTTTTTCTTCCAAAAACGTATATTTTTATGTCCACAAATATTTATTTAAAATCTTAAGTCATCGCAACAATAAATTGTATACAATCTTGCGGTAGACCCGCCCGTTACCATAATACTTCTATTTTTGTTGCAAATAATAGGCCCACAAACCTATAAATAGTCTTCTGAATGAATGAATGAAGCTGATTTGAAATCTAGGTCTCTAAGGACGAATTTTTTATTATTATTTGCTGAAGCTAAAGGTGTGCGGTAAGAATTTCGAATAAAAGATTTTGACAATAGTAGAAAAACATTTGTTACAGAACGTGGTGGATTTAATTTTGTGTAATAAGTGACAATGTTGCATTTGATATGGAAATTATTTTATAGCTGTAGTTGAAGACAAAGTTGATGTCTATAATGTGTTTAAGTACAAAGCATCTTAAGAAATGAATACAGCAGACGACCTAACCCCCTGACAACAGTAACTTAAGAAATATATCAAGTAATCGACCTAACCTCTTTGACAACCTTACAATTTCTTTGTACCATAAGATATGATAAGTAAATAATAGTAAGATAAAAGAACAGCTTATCTAAGCACATACAAAGCATTTTATGTCATTTTTGTAAAGAAAAAAACTAAAGGCGCCGGCCATAACCTAGTCGAAATCCTTTACTTCATAAGAAATATATGAAGTAATCAACCTAACCTCTTTGACAATCTTAACTTTTGTGGCACGTAAATATGCGCAATTTCTCTGTACCATATGATATGATATAGTAAATAACAGCAAGATAAAAGAACAAGCTTATCCAAGCATATACAAAGCTTTTTATAACATTTCTGTAAGGAAAACTTAAAGTGCCGGCCATAACCTAGTCGAACATGTGTATACAAATACGTAATTAAAATGCATTAAACAACCGTGCAAAGTTAAAATAAATAAATAGTACTTACTGATTAACAAATCTGCAGAAAACATACTTGAATCACTTCTTTATTTAATAACAATCACAATAAATAATTATCACACAAAGTAAAGTCCACCATTTTGCATTTTGCAACATAATTGTGTCAACTAGAAGACAAGGGTTAAGTCATGGCATGTGTTAAGCAGTGTCACCAACAATACACAAAATTAATAATTATTTGACACATATTTAATTTACTTTATTGTGTTTAAATATTTATTAAATAACATCAATAATAAATATAATCAACTATAGTTAAATAATAATTAATTAATTGTTGAATATTAATTTATCCTTGTGCATTTTTTATTATTATGGTGACACTGTTATGTCACTTTTAATTTCAAAATGGAAGTTAAATTTTGACATCGTAATGTGAAGAAATTATTATTGTGATTGTGAATTAATAAATGGACTAATTACAAGTATTCAACTAGAAAAGTGTTTGGTCGTAAGTGCAACATATTTTGTATCATTTGCATTATTGTATCTATAAATTTGTTTGCATCATATATCATTTAGTACTTTATAACCTCATTAGTAAGTCGTTGAAAATTTGTTCTTATTAACAATATAATATGATGATTACTGATTAATAGTGAATATAACAATTGTTGCAGTAATGATATATTTTATAAATCACAAATTACTTGGAAGTAAAAATTTTTACAGTGACATGTGAAGTAATTATTCTTGTGATTGTGAATTAATAAATGGACTAATTACAAGTATTCAACTAGGAATTGTTTGGACGTAAGTGCTATACATTTTCTATTACTTGCATTATTGTATCTATAAATTTGTTTGCATGATATATCATTTAGTACTGTATAACCTCATTTTTGTCAGTTTGTTGCAAATTTGTTCTTATTAACATTATAATATGATGATTACTGATTAATTAGTGAATACAACGATTGTTGCAGTACTTAT
>NW_020539726.1:46579111-46600193 GCF_003426905.1 Ctenocephalides felis
GCGCCCGAACCCGCGCTCGTGCGACACCCGAGGAGCGAGACCAAGAACGCGCCCAAGTGGTGGTCGGAGGTCAGAGCCTTCAGGTAAAAATTGAAAGATTGCGTTGAATTATTAGTTGTTGTATGAGTAATAAATAATTCATGTTGAATGTTTTTAGGATGACAAGATTGTTATTCGTATGCCTGAAGTGAACCCTCAAGACGCTATTTTGGCACATGTGCTCAAGAGGAAGGAAGAGGAAAAAATAGAGTCTAAGGATAAGGACAATAAGAAGCATTTGGATGAAGTATGGTCATTTGTGTTGAATATTATTTACAAGTATATTTGTTTATATTTGGAATTTTGGTTTAGGCATATGTGCACTCGCAGACTGCTGCTGAGCAACAGTTGCTGTCAATGAAAAATCAAATCGATGAGGAGCGCATGAGGAGAATGCGGTAGGTTTAATAAAATAATCTTATTCAAATTCAACCTATTTCAGCTTGAATTTTTCAACTATGATGATTATATATGCAGGCATGCTGCAATGACTGGCCGCGACTGGGTCGAATATTTGGCGCGCAAACGTGAAGGAATACCCTCCAAAATGGTCCTGAAGCAGCAGCAGCAGCAACAGCCGGTGTATGACGACAACTCCAAGTAATAGCAAATAACTTTTAAAATTGATTGTATTAATATAATAATTTGCTTGTACATTTTTCTAGAATGGAAGACGACGACGGCAAAGATTACAATCGCGAGTTGTTGGAGTCGGAGGAAGACGGCGGCGGTTCTGTATCGCACAGTGCGGCCGAATATGCGACTAAACCTATGAATCAGGACCTTAGCCCAAATTTCAATAGGACTGTCACGAGTGACGACGACACTGGCGAGATGACGGCGATGACGAAAAGAAATCCTTATGATGACTTTGCGGCGCCGCCGATCGAGCAGGTTGACACGTCACCGGAGTAAGCCTCTAAATTAATTTATAATTACATTATTTTATAATCAACAATATTACCTTATCATAACTAATAATCATTTGTTATATTTCATTTTCATCATTTGTTATACTTGCTTGTTATAATTGATTTCATTATTTATTTTACTCGCTTACATTCTTTTTTGAGTTCATAATTATTTGAGTCATATCATTTAAAATCATGATTTACATTCTTATACTTTACATTCATACTACTTTTTCTCACAAACTCACATGTAGTACTAACAGACACTAAAAGCAAATTACATCTTTCATATGATCATTATAATATGTTCCTTAACTATTGATTGATAACTGATATAAATTGATTGCTCTATATGAATTTTAGCCCTCCACCGCAATCCATCCCTACAAGTTTGAAGGCACACGACAGAATGCGAACTCATGATTATGCACCTGAAACCTATTGCGAGGCTGAAAATGAGGGGTATGTTGAAAATGAATTCATTAGTTGTTACCTATCATTCATATCCATTATCATAATTTATTATCAATTTTGGTTATTTTTAGTTCCGAGCTTGTGCCCTTCGGTAGCGGGGTAGAACAATTTGTCTCCGATAACGAAAAGGTTGGTCCAGGAATGGGTTCATCAACTTCGGGAGGATTTGGACGCACGGCCAGGGCGCCAAGTGGGACCGTGCTGGCAGCCAAGACCAAGAAATACTGTTAGTAATCGAAAGTAATTCAATTCAAATGTATATCAATAATTACGAATCTTCCTATTTCAGCTTCCGCCCAGCACCATCTGCCCTCATCGGCCACTTGTCACCTGGCCAGGAAGCGCCGTCAATTCGAGGGCCCCAAACAGGTGGCGGCCTACGGCACCTATGCTAGCAGTTCTCTTTTTAGCTCGGGTTCTCAAAAGGCCTCCTTCTCTTCGTGTTGCAAAAAGAAGAAGAAAAAGAAGTCTAAATGCTTTAAGAAGAAGGAGAAGAAACTCAAGTGCCTTATTGAGGACAAGGAGAGCGAGGAGTCTAGGAGGCCGGCTTGCAAGAAGGAGCCTTGCTGCCCGAAGCAGAAAATTGTACATGAAATTAAATATCATTTTCTAATATGATTAACTTATTTGTTTCAAAAATTTAAAAGCCATTCGATGTTGTTATACAGCATATTTTCTGTGTAGTGATTTTTTTTAACTCTACAGGATAAATCTGAGAATCAGACTAAGATTGTTTGCAAGAAGGGCGCCAATAAGAAGGGCAAGAAGAAGAAGAGCAAATGTAAGAAGCAGAAACGCGACCCTTGCTGTAAACCACCAAAAAAGCAAAAAGTGAAAGTAGGCCATTAGCAGCCAACGATTAAAAACAACTAGATCGAACTGAATTTTAAAATCAGTGAAAAATTATGCAGATACATTAAGCCTTATAATTGAACTAGATCGATTTAAATTTTGTAATCTGTGACATGATTGAACAATTTACAACATTTGCAAACAACCTGTTTGAAAATGTTGGAGATTAATCTAAAAATGTTGGAAATTGTATGAAAGTTCTGCTAATTGTCTGAAAACGTTGCAGATTGTTGAAAAATGTAATAGATTGCTTATCTAAATATACATTGAGCATTAACATCGAACTAAATCGAACTAAATTTAATAATCTACCATTTTCAGACAATTTACAACATTCGTAGACAATACATCTGATAATGTTGTAAATTATCCAAGAATGTTGCAGTTTGTTTAAATATGTATTAAATGAACTAGTGCTTACTTTTAATTAACTTAAAACTATCACTTATTTATTATTTCTGCTTCTCATAGGTATTTTGTTCGGCAAGCATTTACTTTAAAATAAAATAAATGCATACAATTTGAACTATTTCCATGTCATTAGTTGATATTGAATGCAGTAATATTTTATGAAACTGATCTTCAATAAAATTTATAGGATGAGAGCTGTGGGGGAGCATGTCCTGAATTGCCACCTAGAAAGCCTCCGAAAAAGAAGAAACTGAAATGTAAAAAATTGAAACATAAATGCGATGACAAACCTGAAAAATGTTGCGAGGTGACGAAAGATTTTGACTGCTGCCAATCGCATGACAAGGCCAAGCAACTCGCCAAGAAAGACGAATAATAGCAAACAACTGTAAGTTTAGAATTTTGGACCAAAAGGACAACCTTTACCCTTACCCTTACCCTTACCTTAATCCTCAGCAAGTTCTAACATTTAAGATTTTATCAATGATATATTTATAAAAAATGAAACACGAAAAACGCAAAAAGAACAAAAATATTTATTTTTCTACGATTATATTTTATTTGTAACAACTTTTTTTTAAGTGTCATGAGAAATGCTGTGTTTAATGATAGTTTGAATATGTAAAAAGTAATAAGATATTTTTTTAGTGTCAATGACGAAAAGCTGTGTTTAATAAATGTACCATCAATATCTTATGCATACATTTTTGTATATTTTGTTAATTGAATTGTTTATGTAATGGATGCAGTTTTTAATCGGAACAACCGATTTGAATAGTTCAAAAAACATTCGATCCCTATTGATAGGGAGATATGCTAATTCGTTTTTGGCAAAGGCATGTCCAGCCGTTACGGAGATCAAGAGCAAAGAGTGCAGAAAATACAAATCGAGTTTTTGAGAGAACGGAGTATCGGAATTGAATAATCTAAGAAACTTTTGGCAAAGACAGGTCCCGCCATTTCGAAGATACAGAGCTAAATATGAAAAAATGGCAGTTTTTTAGTGCTCATATTGACAAAACAATTGCTTTTGAGGATAAAAAATATTACATCTTTTGTTATTTTCCATAAAATATTTTTGTAATTTTGGATAAAAATTCAAGAAATGACCCAGACTAAGCACGGTCTAAGCGCCACTCTGGTACAAATGAATTTGTACCACAGGTATCTGGTACAGAATTATTTGCAAATGCGTTTAGACTTTGACTATACTGGAGCACTTTTTCAATTTTTTACAAATTAGGCAACTATTTTTTTTTTAAATTGAATTCGAAATGAAATGACGATTGTTAATGTTCTGGAGATAAATTGATTTATGATTTACATTTGATTTGCTCAGATATAACAAGATAGCAAAAATAATGAAAGTTACAGTATTTGTAATAATATATTTGAAAACGTTTAAAATTTCTCGAATATTTCATTACGGTACGGGAAGTTCCAACAATTTGCCTTAAGGCACGATGCCATACACCACTAGTTGGTATTTGATTTGAAAAAAAAAATTCAAGTGAAACTTCTTAGTATATACAATAATAATATCTATTACTAAAATAATACCATTTGCGCACTTTACTATTATAATAGTTCTTACTTACGAATTCTAATATAATAATATATATATATATATATATATATATATATATATATATCTTATAGATAAATATTACTCTTAATTAATAGATAAATATTACTACTTAGTATTTATTTAAATTATTTATAATTATATTATTTTTAAATCTATAAATTTTTGGCCAAAGCCTTAACTCCTTGCCAAATTTCGATGCTCGTCGATTTAATTTTTTGAGATGGCAACAGGTACCCATTTTGGTGGTATCCGTCTGCCAAATTTATCTGGTAAACATATGGTATTGACAAAATGTCACTTGCGTACTCCAATGATGAACCTGAAATAAAATTAATCAGTAATTAATTAATTATCAATTTAAAAACTAATAAAACTTGAAAAATAAAAAGAAAAGAATAGGGATGAATAAAAAGTGATGGAAAGTGAAAGGAACAGTTATGTAAAATTGCTACTAGAAAATGATCGAATCGCTTGAGTTATACTTCAAAATTTAAATATTTTGTTTTTTACCTCTGGAATGTATTAATTCACTCTTATATTTCGTCTGTTGAACTTGTTCAACGCTCCTTAGAGCAATTCCGGCTAACCTCATTGCATCCGAATTTAAATTGGATTCGAATCCGAATTGGTTGTTTGAATTGCCTTGGTTTTTGTCGAATGTGGCCCAAGTTTGGCCGTAGGCCCTTAGGGATATAAAAATCTAGAAAGAAAAAATATTGTTAACTTTGCTCCTTGCAAATTTTGCTAGAATATAATAGAATTGTTTAAAACAAAACTTTTTGTTATAACATAAATAAAAACAAGTACTAAATTCATATTCCTCTCTTCGAGCCCTTTTCATTAATATATCACATGCAAAATAGTGTTCAAGATTTGCCTACTGGCAAGTTGCACGTTACACTTTTAAGTTGTATCAATATTAGTATAAATTTTTAGGTATTACAGTATAAATAGAAACAAATACTAAATTCGTATTGCTCTTTTCGAGCTCTTCAATGATATGTCACATACAAAATACTGTTTGAGATTTGCCTTCAGGCAAGTTGCTATTTTTAAGCCACAAATTTAGTTAAATAATAGTACTCATTTTTAGATTTGTCACAAAATATAAAACAAAATGAGTACTACATTTGTATTCCACTTTTTGAGACCTATTAATTGATATGTCACATAATAATTGAGATATGCCTATTGGCAAGTTGCTAGTTCAATATTTATATATTTAAATACTAAATTAAATACTAAAAATACTAATACTAACACTAAAAAAAATAGTAAAAAACAAATATTAAATGTTTGTTGCTCGTTTTGAGCCCTTTTCATTGATATGTCACATGCAAAATTTTATTCGAGAATTGCTTAATGGCAAGTTGCTTTTAATCTCGTGGTGAAAGTAAAATTTTGACATCTAAATTTTAGAAAATAATTGCAACAAAAATTGAAAAGTAATTTATTTTTTATATATTTACCTTGATCTTGTTTTTACGTTTGGCCATAAATTGGGCGATGGCCTTTGTTTCTGGTTCAGAAAAAATATTTGGACCACTGTATGTATCTGAACATCTAAAATGTAAAAAAAAAAAAAAAAATAATTAATACCACGATACATTTTTAGGAATCAACTTATTTTTCTAATCTAATTCTATTTTATTGAATATTTTACCACAAAATTTATCATTGGACTTGAAATTGAACATCAGTTTTTATGAAAATTGATCTTGAAATAATTATTTTATAAAGTTTAAACTTAAGATAAAATAATAAATAATTTATTGATGCAATTAATTTAATACTTATTTTAAATTTTATTTACATACCTATTTGTTCCTTCAACGTTCAACCCAAAATTATGCTCCAAATCGACTCCGATGCATTTTTCGGTCGAAGATTTTTCCGGTGATTGTTTTAACCACGGATAAAAATTCCTTCAAATGAAATAAATATTAACTGAGACTCTTTAAATACAGTCAAGTGCTAATTCTTACCATCCGATTAGCTTTTCCAAATTCCAACTGGAACTTTTATCGTCATTTATGTTGTACAAAGATTTGGATTTTGTCCAAAATCTGTCCTTGGAATGTGAATATTCGTAGCCATCTGGATTTGTCACTGGCATTATGTACCAGTCGCATTTTTCCAACATATCCATGTCTCTTGGAATGCCTGAGAAAGATATTTTTAATAAAAACTAGGTTTAAATGTTAATTTATGAAGGCAAGTTGCATGAACTTTGTAAATAATCGACTTAATCGAAAAGATTCTGAAAAAAAATATGAATGCTTGCCATGTCTTCTGGACCTAACACGATGCGTTTTCATACATTTTCACTTAGGCTTGGATACGCATGGTAAGCCTTATGTGGATATTTTAGTACAAATGTATTTAATTAGTTTTATGAACAAAATTTGGGTGTGAATGGTAAATATGAACACTACTAACAACTAAATCAAATCTAGAATGAAGAACTCTACTGACAAAAAGTTGATATGACAATTTGCAAAATCAAAATAAAGTCTCATGATATAAAAATATCACTGACCGAATTTAAAATAAACTGGCTGTAAGCAAACACAGATACTTTTTCCCATTTCACTGTCAAACGATTCAGATTGACTGGAAACATAAAATTCGTTGTTTTCTTACCATTTTCGACATGACCTTCCACCAAAGACTTTATAAACCACAAGGCAACCGAATTGGAAATCCATTCGTTTCCGTGAATATTGGCCAAGATTAATATTCCAGGTTTTTGCACCTTTTTCTTAGGCCTATAATATTTGCTGGGCATATAACTGTATTTTGTTGGAATTCTTTGCATTCTTAGAATCTGAAAATTGGACAAAATTTGTTAAATATATGTATATTTCACAATATTGTCCGAAAACTTGGCGAATTAAGTACATTGCATTTCAGTAGACATATTTGTGTACTATATACTCAATTTGCAATACTGTAGTTCAAACGGTGAAGTCTAAAGAGCTCTTCAAAAGCGACGCATAGAATATTTTTTCTAAGAAAATTTTATGCCCTTGCTTATAAATCTATCTCTATTTCAAAATTTTGTAAGAAAACTTTTCAAATTAGGTACATAGAATTTTAATACACAAACTCATATAATACATACTCATATAATACATACTCAATTTACAACTTTTTAAATCAAACAGTTTGTCCTGAGGAGTTCGTCAAAGTCACAAAAGTAAATGCACAATTGATGCTCTGAGATTAAATTTGTATTTAAGATAAGATTGTAAAGTATACAAAGTTGCTGTAGCGTTGAACGATATTAGACAATATTTTAAAATAACTATTTTTGTATAAATTTGCCGAATGCATCATTCATATTAATCGAATGGTTTAGAAGTTACAAGGGATGAAGCAAATTAATGCACATAAAAAATAAAGCGCTATACTAAATTGAAATTCCAATGCAAGATTTCCATGCACATTGTATTGAAAAAATCTTTGACATAGTAAAGTTTGTTTGGAAACTAGTATACTTAAAGCTCAAATTATTCGTTGCATTTCAATTGCGATTTAAAAGTATACCGAGTTGCTCTAGAGCTATGTACTATTAGAAACGTTTGTAGATTAATTAATTTTGCGTAAATTTGCCAAATATATGATTTACATCAAACAAATGGTTTTAATGTTATGACTTCTACAATAAATTAGTGCATCTTCACTAGTTACTTTTACAACTTTGCTTCCGCCATTTTGTAATACAAGTTCTTCAAAATAATGGCGGAAGCAAAGTTGTACAATTAATATGTTTTCAAATGAGTTTTAGAGCAGACCATGTTGCTGTTGGGCTTGGTGGTATTAGACAATATTATAGACTAATTAATTTTAAGTAAATTTGTCGAATACTTCATTCAAATAAATCAAATGGTTTAGAAGTTAGATCATATAGAGTAAACAAATGTTTTTCTATTGAAATTCTCTTTTATTTTACGTTTTTAAGTATGACGAGTTGGTCTAGAGTCGTTAAGTATTAGAAACATTAGTAGATCAACTAATTTTGGGTAAATTAGCTGAATATGCCATTTATATTAAGCGAATGGTTTTAAAGTTATCACATATATTATTTTCAAATGTCATGATTTTGTACACTCACAATTTTGTCTGAATTTCAAAATTATAGATGAAAACTTGCCGAATTAAGTACATAACATTTTAGTGAATAATCTTATATATTACATACTAAATTTGTAATCTTGTAGTGCAAACGGTGCAGCTTTGAGAGCTCGTCAAAAATGACTCTCTAAATTGTAACGATTTTCTCTAAATGTGGACTGAACTATGGTTATTCGCAAAGACTTACATTTCCCATGATCTTTGTTTATAAAATTATAAATATCATAAAATTTTGTTAGAAAAGAGTCATAAATTAATATATATATAAATAAATAAATAACATATAAAGCGATAAAGTAGACATTTCAATAAATAACATACTCAAATTTCAGTTTTGTGTTAAAAAAAATGCAGCCTGTAGAGCTTTTTAAAATATAATACGTATATCTAGAATCGTTATGTATGTTATGAAATTTTGGTGGGCAACTTAGTAAATTAAGTACTTAGCATTTTAGTATATATACTAAAGTACTTATATACTACGCAAATTGCTGCATTATAGTGCAAACGGTGTAGCCTGCAGAGCTTTCTAAAACATCATTCTTAAATCTACTCTCTAAATCTGCACTTCATTACTAAATTTGTCTGTATTTTAAAATTTTCGAAGATAACTTTTCAAATTGAGTATATAGCATTTTAGTAGACTTATTCATATACGACATACGTGATTTTTTAAATTTTAGTGCACGCAATTTAGCCTGAAGAATTCGTCAAAAACGACTTTTCGAGAAAACAAAATTAGCAAATCGAGTGTTTTGGAAAAAATATTAAGTAGTCTTATCTATTACTACTTACACTATCATTGTCTTCATTTATGCTCCTCATATCTCTAAAATATTGATCCCTTTGTCTCTGCAAAATGTCAGTATCGAACACATCGCGTTCGAATTGATCGAAATATTTATTATCATCCTCTGTCAATCCCTTTCTATCTTTATCGATATTTTCAGCATTATATCGAATATTATCGTCCAAATCGTTCTGTCGCAAAATATCAGAATTCGATTGTTGTATGCTGGTATCGATATTATCGGCAGTATCGATATCGGTGGGGTCAATGTGGCGATTTTCTTTGTTCGAATTTGTTATCGACTTTTGGGAAGTGTGCAGCTTTTGCGCAGGTTTTGATATCTAGAATAAATAACAAATATTTTACAAGATTTATGTGTATATACATATTTACTAGTAATTAATTACTTTGGCTATTAGCAAAGGTCTTCCCTCGTAACTTCTTCCAATAGTTTCGACTTTAATCAAACTCGGATATCGAACTGAAAGATATTTTAGATATTTTTCGATGTCTAAATATCTGTGATATCTGTACCAGGTTAAGGGGTGTCCTGAAAATATAAAGTATAAATAAACATTTTTAAAAAATGGTTTAAATATGTTTTTTTTAAGTGAATTTACCTTGCGTGTACATTAAGGACGATTTGTGCCTTTTCGACATTCTTGGATTTTCAGCTTGAAGTGTATGCTAAATGAGACATTTTTAAATTAAAATTTTTGCTATAAAATATAAATAAAAATGAACACTAAATTCGTATTCCTCTCTTCGAGTCCTTTTAATTGATATGTCGTATGTAAAATATTGTTCGAGTTTTGCCTACAATTTATATCAAACATTTCTTAATATACATTATTACATTTATTATTACCTGCATATCTCTAATTTTAATATCGAATTCTACATTTTGATGTTGCAGATGCATTTTGAAGTTGTTCAGCAACTCAGGAGGTACCAGGACGTCTATAATTTTATTTAATGTGGGTCTACCAGTCCACCACTGGATGTTGGTCTCCTGAAGAATAACAAAGATGGTAAGTTTAATTTTTTTATAAAAAAAAAAGTTCTACTGACCTGCGAAGCATCGTACAAATCGAGCATGATTTCGAGAACGTAGAATCCTTTTGGTAAAATCTGCAAAAGTTGATATCCTTCGTAGGTTTTTCGCTTTTCTTTGGAATTATGAGGTCGATAGCGATTTAATAGGAATTCGTCTCCTGGTAGATTGTTGGAGAATTCGTCTTGGTAATTTGCGGATAACGTGTCTGAAAATAATGTAAAAAAAACTTTGTCATCCAGTAATTTTAATGCAAAATTTAATTTAATGTATTAAAACCATTTGAACTTAAATATTTATCTAAACTTATATTAACAATATTCAATATTTTAACGTAATTTTATCAAGACTTTTTCGTTTCAAATAAAATTTGGGTAAATTCGATACCCGTGGTACCATCTATACTGTCACCTCTATATTAATACTCACTCGAGACATACTCTGATACAGGCTTAAAAATTGTGCTGTACCACGGTTTAGTAGTTGTGTCATCGATCAAATTACTAACAATATTTCCATTATTATTATCATTATTAGTTGCAACAACATTTTGCGTCAACTTATCTCCATTATCCTTTGATTTATCGAAAAACAGTCCGTACAGCCATCTTGGTATCAGCAGGTCGTTGTAAGATGGTGCTAGCAATTTCGAGAAGTCGTAAATGGTGTCGAACCAACCTGGATAAATGTATTTTTTGTAATTATTAGAAATTATTACGGTTTTGGTGTTTAAAATTGGTTTACCTGGTGCGTTTTCAGTTTCTGCAGTAAATTGGGTATTGTCGTCGTCTTCGTAGTCGCTAAAAAATCCTTCAAAGAGCATTTGTCGCTTATGACTACGCCCAGAAGTACTTCTGGCTTTTCTAGTTTTTGGTACACTTTTGGTCTTAAATTCTAGTTTGCCTGGTTTGCGTGATTCTGCTTCATATTTAAATTCTAAATTTTCATTAGTAAGTGTGTTTTTGCTTTTGGAATCCATCGCAGATATTTTGTCCGTTTGGCGTTTCACTAGCGTCAAATTTTGGGTCTCTAAATCGCCTATTAAACCCTGTTTTGTTGGATTTTTTACTGCACTGAGTCTTTTCCTAGATTGGGGTATATTTACACCATCTTTCCTCTGTGCTTGTGTTAAATTTTTCTTGGTATTTTCCAAATTTTCCTCTCTAGTCAAAAATGCATCACTAAAATCAGAAATCACAGTTTCGACCATGCTTTCCATTTGTTCAAAAATATTGGAGTCATCTTGTTCTTCACTGCTTTCCGATGATGTTGTTGGCGGCTTAGAACTTGTTGTTGGATTTTGAGGTCTTGGATTTTGTGGCCTTGAACTTTGAGGTCTAGAATTCTGCGGCTTGTTATTAGAACTTTGGTGAGTCCAGTCGTTATTCTGATGGTTCCAATTTTGTGGTCTATTTTGAGGCCTTCGATTATTTTGGAAGTCTTGAATGGACTCGAAATCCGATTCTTGACTGTTGTGGTAATTTATATTGTGGTATTGATGCTTGTTTGGTTTTTGCTGGTACGGATTGAAACTTGTGCTTAAATTTATGGTGTCAAAGTCAGAACTTGCAGAAGGACGATGTGTGTTGAAATTGTCATATTTATCGTTTTGGCCATAATTTGGACGCCTCGTGCTGAAATTTGGACGATTTGGTCGTCTTGTGGGTGTATTCGGCCTTTTTAAGGGTGGTTGCTGAAATAAAACGATAGTCGTAAGAAAAATTTTGAACAACTTTGATATGAATATTCGTAATCGTACATTTTTAGCGGACGCAAAGTGTTTTTTTGATACAGACTTTGTGTTCTATGTTTTTATATTTCTTACGAAAGCTTCACTTTTTTTGAGACTTTTTACAATATTTTCAGACATTTACAACATATTCATACCATATACAACATATTCAGACAATTTAATACAATTTTTGCTATTCTTCTCAACCTTATGGGAATGACAAAAACGGATATCCCTTACTGTTACTTCGACACTGCTTTCATATTGACTTTCCGATTCTTGACTGAAGGACTCTTCTCCGCTGACTTGTTCCTCTTCACTCGCATTAGCATCGTCATCTTCATCTGAAGAAGTTTCTTCATCACTTTCATCACTTTTAGACAAGTCGTAATTATGGTTCAAGTTGTAATAGAAGGGATTGTAGGCCAAAATGTAGGGACGACGTGTTGTTGTGGCTGTTTGAACGAATTGGCTGTCCTAAAAAAATAAAAAAGGCTAGGTGTGAGTGGCATTAGCCTTAAGAAAAATAATAATTTTGTTATGAAGTATAAATGAAAACTAGTACTAGATTCGTATTGCTCTTGTCGAGCTCTTTTCATTGATATGTCACATGCAAAATGTTGTCTGGGATTTGCCTACTGGCAAGTTGCTGTTGTGACGTGTAACGTGTCAAATAAAAACAATTATTTTGTGATCCTCTTTTCGAATTATATTCGCATGCTAAATGTGTTTAGTCTAGTCACAAATTCAGTTTAATAATAATTCATATTTTGAATTTGTAATGAAGTATTAATGAAAGCAAATACTAAAACATCCCTCTCTTCGAACCCCTTTCAATGATATGTCACATGCAAAATGTTGTTAAAGATTTGCCTTGAGGCAAGTTGCTGTTGTTTTGTTATTAACGCACAAATTGAGTTTAAAAAAAAACGATTTCTATATTTGTTATAAAATATAAGTTATATTATATGACAATGATTATTATATATGATAGTAGTTTATTTTTGTAAAGAAAGGAAAGACTTTGCATGTAGTAGAGTCTCGTTTTTATTTAAAGCATAAATTTAGGTTATTTGTGTTATCAATGACACAATTTTGTCCCAAAATTTGCTAAATATCAGTTCTTAATTGATTAAGTCGATTATTTACATTTGCTTAAATAACAAATGAAAGGTCGCGCACTTGCGACATACACTGTGTATTTATTAAGCGAATAGAACAGCAACTTGCCGATAGGCAAATCTCGAGCAACATTTTATGTGACATATCATTGAAAAGAGCTCGAAGAGAGGAACATGATTTTCCTGCTCGTTTTTAATTATATTTTATAATAAAAAAAATATTTTGAGGAATTTTCTTAAAAACAAAAATCTAGCAAAATTTACAGCTATGCTATAATTAGGACATATTATTCAATATCTGTATTCTAGTAATATTTATCAAGTTTGTGCAATTTATCTTAAGGCAAATACCACTTATAATTACCTTGTTTACTTTTGTTCCACCTGCATAAATCCCACTAAAAAGGTTAGTTACTGGATTAACTAAATAATCGGTAATAAATCCACGATTTTCTATTGACGAGTTGCTGTTTTGTTCGTCATTGGTGTACTTTATCGAATATGTAAAGTTTTTTTCGATGTTGGCATTCGGTGTAATTATTTGCATCAGCAGAAGTAAATTGATGCAAAAATATATCAACTTCATCATCGGAAAATTAATTGCCGTGCCTAAAAATATTATAAATAAGTTATAGGTATTTCTGGGTACTTGGTGTGAGTAATTGTTGATATTTTGAAATTTTCCAAGAAAACATATCTATTTTAGTATTTGTTGTTTTAGTAGATGCACTAAGAAGTGACATACTCAAATTCCAGCATGCTAGTATAAATAGTGTAATTTTAAAAAATATTTGAAATAAAAAATGTTATTAATTAGTGTCGTACTATACATTTTGTGTAAATACTAATAATGATAAATTTTAGTGGAAAATTTCAAAATATTAAGAAATACTAGAGTAAATACTCAATTTATGACATTATAATTTAAAATATTCTGCAGATTGACTATTTTTCAAAATATTACTATTAAAACTGGATTGCTGTAATTTGAGTATGTTACTCTTCGAGACTTATACTATGACAAAAAGTTTTAAAATGGATGAGTTTTCTTGGAAAATTTCAAAATATTAAGATA
This sequence comes from Ctenocephalides felis, assembly GCF_003426905.1. NCBI lineage: Eukaryota > Metazoa > Arthropoda > Insecta > Siphonaptera > Pulicidae > Ctenocephalides > Ctenocephalides felis. Next base: position 46,593,296 of record NW_020539726.1, read on the forward strand.
AACTCGAACAAAGTACTCAAAATATATAGTACAATTATTTAGAACATCTAGTAGTTTGACTAATTTTTAAAAATACAATAATCATACTAGAATTTTGAAACTGCAGTATAATACTTTCCAATATAAATACTATGATAAAAAATACTGAAATCAATAAGTTTTCTCAGAAAATTTTAAAATATTTAGAAATACTTGAACAATGTACCCTCAAAAACATTAGCACTCGTGATAATTTGCAGTTTAACAAATTATTTATAATTATACTATATGCACTGGAATACTGTAATTTGAGTATGTCACTCTCTAATGCCTATACTGTGTTGGAAAATACTAAAATTGATCATATTTCTTAGAAAATTTTGAAATAATAACAAATTCTTGAACAAACTACTCTAAATACTTTGCCCGCACTTTGCAATTAAATAGAGACATACTTTTACAGATTTTGAGTTTGTTATTTTTAGCTTGCATTTATCAACGATAAATATTAAAATTGATTATTTTATGAAATTAATTTCGGCTGGAAAAACCTTAAAATCAAAATTAATGTTTGTTTTAACAGAAATACCTCGGTGTGCGATTTCTACTTGCACTTCACTTTAATTAATTATGATTTGTATATTTAGTAACACTTGCACTTTTATTTTTATTTGTTTAAATATAAAGAAAATATAATTCCTAACATAACTGATTATTATTAATGAACAATTATTTTATTTAATTAACTTATTTTTTAGTGTACCAAATTACGACATTCAACTGTCGAACTTTCCTCAAATACTAATCTCGATATAAAATTGTACTGTTTTATCGTTAAAATCAATTCATGTCGATTTTACAGTTAGAATTTTCTAATATCGTATATGACACAATTATTAATGTTGTTCTAAACAATATATGTGTATATATTTTATACATTTTCATTTTTATTTGTTCCAATAAATGACCCATTACGCTTTTGTGTCATTTTTTACGCATGGCGTCGTTTATTTATAAAATTACAAATTATTGTAATTACAAGTCGATGACATGTAGGAAAATGAATAATTGAAATAAACAGTTAGTTATTTGGTAGTAATGTTCAATAAATTCTAAAGTAAAGGTAAAGTTTCATTTTAACTTACATGTAATTATGCTGTACAAACACACGCTTGTATCAAAAAAGCTCGGTCTATTACTTTAAACTTTTATAAATAAACAGCTTTTCGTAGGCCTCTAATATTTTATCTTTATGCCAAGGTCAGTTTTATTAAAACCCAAAAATTAACTTTTAATTGCGAAGAAACGATGTAAATGAGTTTTTGCTTCAAAATCGCTTCAGGATTTTTTGCAAAAACATGGACAAAGAATGCTCGGCCGATCATCACACAAAACTAGTCAATTGATTTTTTTTAAATCGGTGCGGCCGTTCTTAGAGAAATCGTAAGTCAAATTTCGGCACGAACACATACTTTTTTTTAATTTTAAGTGTCAAACGATACAGAATGACTTGGAACGTCGAGATAACATAAAATTGTTCTTATCAAATATTGTCAAATAGCAATTGATTTGTTTAAAATCGGTTTGGCCTTTCTTTAAGAAAACGTAAACAAAAAGTCAAATTTCGGCACAAACACATACTTTTTTCATTTTAAGTGTCGAACGATACAGAATGACTTGGAACGTCGAGATAACATAAAATTGTTCTTATCAAATATTTTCAAATAGCAATTGATTTGTTTAAAATCGGTTTGGCCTTTTTATGAGAAAACGTAAACAAAAAGTCAAATTTCGGCACAAACACATACTTTTTTCATTTTAAGTGTCAAACGATACAGAATGACTTGGAACGTCTAAATAACATAAAATTGTCCTTATCGAATATTGTCAAGTAGCAATTGATTTTTTTTAAATCGGTTCAACCGTTCTTTGAGAAAACGTAAACAAAAAGTCAAATTTTGGCACAAACGCATACTTTTTTCAATTTATGTGTCAAACGATACATAATGACTTGGAACGTCGAGATAACATAAAATTAGCATATCGGATTTGTTATAAAATAGACTTTTACTTCAAGAAGTTAAAAGAATATTTTTAAGTACAATTGTCCTTTTTTTTAATCTTTTGTTATACAAATTGCATGGAAGTGCGACAAAATGGCGTTTTATACCAATAAATTGAACAAATTGGTGAAGTTCTAGAAAAATTCAGTCCAATTTGCTGTTTTAATCCAAAACTAAAATTAAACAAAGTAAACTAAATTAAGATCATTATTGGAAAGCAAATGAAAGCATTTTTCCACATCATAATTCAAAATGAACAAATTTCATTCAATTTTGTTAGTCAATTCTGCTGTTGGACGATTATTATTAATGATTTTTTTTTTAAATATTTGAAATGTATTAGATAGAATTTGTTCATTTCCAAAATTAGTATGAAATGTTTATTTGATTTTTTTTGCTCAAAAAATATATATATTTACAAATAAATATCTATAATAAATCAACAAATTCAATATTCAAATACATATACATCAAAATGCATTATTAAATCAGTCCATTAAAGCTGCAAATTTATTTTGAATAGCAGGAAGTTCCGAATCAGAGCTGTCTTCATCGGCATTTTGATCTAAAATACAACACAATAATTAATTTTTATCTAACCGATTTACAAGATCATCATATTAACCTTTGGGTATGGTTTTGGTTTCATCGTTGACCTCATCATCATCGTTTTCAGAAAAGTCTTCAGAGTCAATTTCGTCATCAACTTCTTGCTGGTTCGTTCTTGCTTGAATTTTATGTATTTCTGGCAAATCTTTGTGGACTTCCCATTGCCCTGGGTAAATAGATTGTGAATGTTAAATCTATTACTTGTGAATTGTAAATTCTCCTATTCTATTACCTTTCATTTCTTTATAATGTGGTGGCTTTAGCTTCAAACAAATAACACCGCTTAAACACATCTGCAACAAATTGATACCGGCTCGATGAATATCAGGTCTTGCGGCACGTGCTGTCAGGAATCCTCGTTTAATAGCCCATGCTTCACAAATGTTGTAAGGAGACCATTCCTCGTCTCCATCGGGGTGAATTAAATGCAATAATTTAGGTAAATCTAACCTAAAAAGTTGTCGCTTGACAATTCTGATATACTAAACTATTTTTCTATTATACCTTTCTGCAACAAATCTCAAAGTGCTAAACGTTTCACGCAATTGAGAAATCGGATATGACCCCATAAGCACCTGAATGTATCGTGGAACCAACGAAGGGAACACTAAACCTGGACAATCGCAAAGTCTGACAGTATCTGTCAGAAAAATTGTTTGAAAATGTTTAGTGTGCCCCGGAGTCTTTGAGACACTCACTACCTAAAACAAAATTATGCAATTACAAGTGTAAATAGGTGATATATTATTATTATTTACCTTTTTGCCCATCAATGCATTCATCAAAGATGATTTTCCAACATTCGGTTGACCGATACAGCCTATAGTTAAAATACCATTCTTGTACAGCTCATGCTCAACAAAAGCAGTGTCTTGGGTCTGTTGATTTATCACCGTTTCTATTTCTAGCTCTTCGGTGTTGCTTGAAGAATTCTTTTCTTCTTTAATTTTTTGTTCCCAACTTGATAAATCGACAGCATCTTTCACAATTGTTTTGCAAGCTGCCAACAAGCACTCAGCACCTTCTGTCGACATTTGGGGCCTGCCTTTGAGCTTACGGGATTTCAAACCTGAACGATGATGAAGAATTTATAATATACAAATCAATATTGATTGGTTTTGGGTGTACGCACCAGTTTTTTTAGCTGAACCTCTGACAACATTATAACCCGGATAAGACGTAAACAGCAATATATGCATTTCAGGGTACTTGTCTTTGAAATGGTTGTACCATGCGCAAACTAACGGAGCAGGGACCAAATCTACTTTGTTCAGTATAAATATCATTTGCTTTTTTAGCTCCTTTGTTACATATTCATATAAATATGGAGGAAACATCAGTGACTAGAATAAAACCGTATTAACATATTTAATCCAAAGTTTATGAATGAATTCATGTGCACTTACGGGATATCTGATATCAGTAATTGTTAATATAATATCAGACATTTCTAGCACTCTCCAAAGTTGACGCCAAGTTTCCAAGTTTAATTCAAAGTAACTTAAATTTTCATGGCTCTTTTCCAACTCGGTAACATACTCCTGAAATGAATCATCAATTTTAAGCAAATGATATAGAATTAAAATTTGCCGACAATGAAGTTGCAATATCTACTGTGAAATATCTGTGTTCACTTTTCTGTATTTCTTCTAAGCTCATATTGTAGTTCCAAGGTGGTCTTTTAGGAAAATCCAAGTTCTTAAAATAATCGTGTTCTTCGATTTCCAAAGCTTTATGATCTCTTATTTCCAGAGCAGCTCTTCCGAATTCTTTTTGCTTCTTTAACTCAGCATCAGACTCTTTGTTGAACTTCAACGCATATCTGCTTGTGTTTCTGTTATTTTGAGAAGCGTGGAAATCAATTTTTTGACAATTTGAATCATCCTCGCTTTGGCTTTGTGTTGTTTTCAGTAGAACAGAAGATTTTGAGGCTAAATTGGTAAAAAATGTTGTTAATATGTTCTAGAATCGAGGGTAAAATATGTTCATATACTTTGGCCTTGTCGTTTCATTTGTAGTTGCAATTTTTTAGCTTTGCCGCTAAATGGTACTTTTCTTCTACCTTGAGGCATTTTAAAACGTAATATAATTTGGAAACAATTATATTTAACTCAACGCTTGCTTGCAGTAACACGTAGTAACTAGATTGTTAATACGTATCATTTAATATAAGTCCTGTAAAGCTATTTACGAAAAATGTATCTTCTATTATATTATAACATTTTTTAGGTTAGTTATTTGACATATTGTGTACATATTTGTGTCAAAACTTGTGTCATCTGCAACACTTTTTCGCAATAACAACACAAGCCACTGACAGTTGACACTGTCATACAAGGGTTTGGAGCAGCGGAGTCCATTGCTTGTAAGGTTAGGTACAAATAGAATAAATTAATTAATGTACATGTTATTTAGCATATGTCACGTTTAAATGCATACATAATGTTAGGTATATATACATGTATAATAGAACATGATTTCAAAATTTAATTTCATCTTTAATGTATATAATTTCATACCAAGTACACAATTTTTTTTTTTTTATTTTCTTATAAATTACAATCTGTCTACATAGATAGACATTGAGTAATTAATTTGACAAATAACATACACAGATTCCCAGAGATTCACTTTATATTAATGTACTAAATTATGACTTAATTAAAATTAGGTATATGTATCCATATAATCACTATGATCTTTCTAAAAGATATTCAAATTCTTTTAACACTGAATTTATTTGTTTATTTTCTTCAAAACTCCAAATGTAAATAAACAATGACAGGTTATCTGTGATTTTGCCAACACTAGCGCTATCAATTGCCTAATACCCAAAACTATTTATTGATAAGATAACAACCAAACACTATGACAAAAATATAAGATTTGAATTTGAATTTGATTTTGAATATGTTGGTAACGACATAAGCGAGTATAGCTATTAACGGGTAACGATTTATATTGTTTTGGCGCCTTTTTGCCCCCATAAAAGCTTGCGCAGAAACATGTTAACTCATTTTGTGTTGGGACCTCGTGGTGATACTACACTGAATGGTAAGTCAATTATAATAATATTATTCCAAAACTTCTTTCAAGTAGTTTTTGAATATATGATTTATGCATGGTGTTTTTGCTTGTGCTTGATTTATTTAATTTTATTTAGTGAATTATAAATAAAAAAATGGAAACTGTTCATTATTTATATAAATCGATTTATATTATTTTTTCTATTTCAAAATAATTTTTGCCATAGAGTTGATGTTAATGGTTTGAAATAACACTTCGGCCAAAATTATATTAAAATATAGAAAGTAGTGTAAATCCAATGATATAAATAAAAACGGTTTTCAAATTTTTTTTTAATTATAATACAATAAAATAATAAAAATAAATCAAATGAAAGCGCAAGTACATATATATATATATATATATATATATATATATTAATGTATCTAAGTATATGTATATATTTTATATTATATAAATATAAATAATTCCATTGTAGTTTAGGTATGATGATTTTATGACATAAAATTCAATTTTATATAATTTATTTGAATATACATTTGATTTAAATATTGATATTAATTATTAAATTAAAAATACAAATAAGAACTAAGCAGTATAGTAAATATAATTTAATTTAAGTTATAACATTAAACTATGAATATTGCATAATAATTGTACAAAATCATTTTAATTGAAAATGGCTAATATATTTGACTACAAAGTCAATAATAATGAAAAAAAGATTAGAATTAGAAAACTATTACAGCATTAAAATTTATATTTGAACTTATGTCGGAATTATTTGCAATTGACTTTGTTATAATTATTTAATGTAGTTGTTTTTAATCAATTTTTAATGTAGTTCGTTTCTTTTCAGATTTTATACAGTGCCAACAGTGCTATGTGCAGTGAATAATAACTTCGGAGGCTCATTGTGCATTAAACTTTTTTTGATATTAATTGTAACTTAGTTTATTTGGTAGTGTTAAAAGTAATTTTTCATTTACCATTTTGCGTATTTCGAGTACATGGTACACACTTTTTTTTTTAATTTTCGAAAAACGAACGAACGTATTATGATGAAAATTGCGCGTTTGAAGCTACGTTCCTGCCGCCTACCCCCCACGGCAGGTCCAAGTAGTCGGGTTTCACATTTAAATTTAATTTATTAATTAATTTTTGTTTTATATCCCTGAGTGTATGGGCCCCTGCGTTGTTTTCCCAGAAGCACCGCAACC
>NW_020539726.1:46601193-46635357 GCF_003426905.1 Ctenocephalides felis
ATAATTATGTTATTTTTAAATCTATAAATTTTTGGCCAAAGCCTTAACCCCTTGCCAAATTTCGATGCTCGTCGATTTAATTTTTTGAGATGGCAACAGGTACCCATTTTGGTGGTATCCGTCTGCCAAATTTATCTGGTAAACATATGGTATTGACAAAATGTCACTTGCGTACTCCAATGATGAACCTGAAATAAAATTAATCAGTAATTAATTAATTATCAATTTAAAAAACTAATAAAACTTGAAAAATAAAGAGAAAAGAATAGGGATGAATAAAAAGTGATGGAAAGTGAAAGGAACAGTTATGTAAAATTGCTACTAGAAAATGATCGAATCGCTTGAGTTATACTTCAAAATTTAAATTTTTGTTTTTTACCTCTGGAATGTATTAATTCACTCTTATATTTCGTCTGTTGAACTTGTTCAACGCTCCTTAGAGCAATTCCGGCTAACCTCATTGCATCCGAATTTAAATTGGATTCGAATCCGAATTGGTTGTTTGAATTGCCTTGGTTTTTGTCGAATGTGGCCCAAGTTTGGCCGAGGCCCTTAGGGATATAAAAATCTAGTAAGAAAAAATATTGTTAACTTTGCTCCTTGCAAATTTTGCTAGAATATAATAGACAAAACTTTTTGTTATAACATATAATAAACAAGTACTAAATTCATATTCCTCTCTTCGAGCCCTTTTCATTAATATATCTTATGCAAAATAGTGTTCAAGATTTGCCTACTGACAAGTTGCACATTACACTTTTAAGTTGTGTCAATATTAGTATAAACTTTTAGGTATTACAGTATAAATAGAAACAAATACTAAATTCGTATTGCTCTTTTCGAGCTCTTCAATGATATGCCACATACAAAATGCTGTTTGAGATTTGCCTTCAGGCAAGTTGCTATTTTTAAGCCACAAATTTAGTTAAATAATAGTACTCATTTTTAGATTTGTCACAAAATATAAAACAAAATAAGTACTAAATTTGTATTCCACTTTTTGAGACCTATTAATTGATATATCACATAATAATTGAGATATGCCTATTGGCAAGTTGCTAGTTCAATATTTATATATTTAAATACTAAATTAAATACTAAAAATACTAATACTAACACTAAAAAAAATAGTAAAAAACAAATATTAAATGTTTGTCGCTCGTTTTGAGCCCTTTTCATTGATATGTCACATGCAAAATTTTATTCGAGAATTGCTTAATGGCAAATTGCTATTAATCTCGTGGTGAAAGGATTTTAAAATTTTGACATCTAAATTTTAGAAAATAATTGTAACAAAATGGAAAGTAATTTATTTTTTATATATTTACCTTGATCTTGTTTTTACGTTTGGCCATAAATTGGGCGATGGCCTTTGTTTCTGGTTCAGAAAAAATATTTGGACCGCTGTATGTATCTGAACATCTAAAATGTAACAAAAAATAAATAAATAATTAATACCACGATACATTTTTAGGAATTAACTTATTTTTCTAATCTAATTCTATTTTATTGAATATTTTACCACAAAATTCATCATTGGACTTGAAATTGAACATCAGTTTTTATGAAAATTGATCTTGAAATAATTATTTTATAAAGTTTAAACTTAAGATAAAATAATAAATAATTTAATGATGCAATTAATTTAATACTTATTTTAAATTTTATTTACATACCTATTTGTTCCTTCAACGTTCAACCCAAAATTATGCTCCAAATCGACTCCGATGCATTTTTCCGTCGAAGATTTCTCCGGTGATTGTTTTAACCACGGATAAAAATTCCTTCAAATAAAATAAATATTGACTGAGAATTCTTAAATACAGTCAAATGCTTTATTACCATCCAATTAATTTTTCTAAATTCCAACTGGAACTCTTATCGTCATTTATGTTGTACAAAGATTTGGATTTTGTCCAAAATCTGTCCTTGGAATGTGAATATTCGTAGCCATCAGGATTTACCACCGGCATTATATACCAGTCGCATTTTTCCAACATATCCATGTCTCTTGGAATGCCTGAGAAAGATATTTTTAATAAAAACTAGGTGTAAATGTTAATTTATGAAGGCAAGTTGCATAAACTTTGTAAATAATTGACTTAATCAATTAAATTCTAAAAAAAATCACGAGTGCTTACCATGTCGTCCGAACCTAACTCGACGCTTTTTCATACATTTTCACTTAGGCTGGGATACGCATGGTAAGCGTTATGTAAATATTTGTAGTACAAATGTATTTAATTAGTTTTATGAACAAAATTTGGGTGTGAATGGTAAATATGAACACTACTAACAACTAAATCAAATCTAGAATGAAAAACTCTACTGACAAAAAGTTGACATGACAATTTGCAAAATCAAAATAAAGTCTCATGATATAAAAATATCACTGACCGAATTTAAAATAAACTAGCTGTAAGCAAACACAGATACTTTTTCCCATTTCACTGTCAAACGATTCAGATTGACTGTAAACATAAAATTCGTTTTTATCTTACCATTTTCGACATGACCTTCCACCAAAGACTTTATAAACCACAAGGCAACCGAATTGGAAATCCATTCGTTTCCGTGAATATTGGCCAAGATTAATATTCCAGGTTTTTGCACCTTTTTCTTAGGCCTATAATATTTGCTGGGCATATAACTGTATTTTGTTGGAATTCTTTGCATTCTTAGAATCTGAAAATTGGACAAAATTTGTTAAATATATGTATATTTCACAATATTGTCCGAAAACTTGGCGAATTAAGTACATTGCATTTCAGTAGACATATTTGTGTACTATATACTCAATTTGCAATACTGTAGTTCAAACGGTGAAGTCTAAAGAGCTCTTCAAAAGCGACGCATAGAATATTTTTTCTAAGAAAATTTTATGCCCTTGCTTATAAATCTATCTCTATTTCAAAATTTTGTAAGAAAACTTTTCAAATTAGGTACATAGAATTTTAATACACAAACTCATATAATACATACTCAATTTACAACTCTTTAAATCAAATACTTTGTTTTGAGGAGTTTGTCAAAATCGCAGAAGTAAATGCACAATTGATGCTCTGAGATTAAATTTATATTTTAAGATAATATTTTAAAGTATACCGAGTTGCTGTAGGGTTTGGTGATATTAAACAATATTATAGATTAATTAATTCTGTATAAGTCAGAAGTTACAAGAGATAAAGCAAATTAATGCACCCAAAAAATAAAGTGCTATAGTAAGTTACAAAGCAAGATTTCCATGCACAACGTATGACGAAAATCTTTGACATAGTAAAGTTTGTTTGGAAACTAGTATACTTGTACTTTGGAAACTAGTATACTAACAAGCTCAAATTATTCGTTGCATTTCAATTGCAATTTTAAAATATACCGAGTTGCTCTAGGACTATTTATCCTTAGAAATGTTCGTAGATTAATTAATTTTGACCAAATTTGCCAAATATATGATTTACATTAAACAAATGGTTTTAAAGTTATGGCTTGTATAATAAATTAGTGCATCTTCACTGGTTGCGATTACAACTTTGCTTTTGCCGTTTTTGCAATATAAGTTCCTCAAAATAATGGCGGAAGCAAAGTTGTACACCTAATATTTTTTCAAATGAGTTTTATAATAGACCGCGTTGCTGTAGGGCATATTAATATTAGGCAATTATATATGATTTAATTTCAAAGCATTTTGTAAAATTCATTATTCAAATAAATCTATTGGTTTAGAAGTTAGAGCATATAGAGTAAAAAAAATTTTTTTATTGAAATTTCATTTCATTCTGCGTTTTAAACTTTATAGTTGCTCTAGGGTTGTTAACTGTTACAAAAATTTGTAGATAAGTTAATTTTGTATAAATTTGCCAAATACACCAATTATATTAAACGAATGGTTTCAAAGTTATCACATATATAATTTTATAATTTCATAATTTTGTACACTCACAATTTTGTTGATGTTTCAAAATTATGGATGAAAACTTGCCGAATTAAGTACATAACATTTTAGTAAATAATCCTATATATTACATACTAAATTTGCAACAATATTGTGCAAACGGTGCAGCCTGAAGAGCTCATCAAAACCGACTATATGAATTGTTACAATTTTCTCTAAAAGTGGACTAAACTATTGTTAGTCGCAAAGACTTACATTTCCCATGATTTTTGTTTATAAAATTATTAACATCTCAGAATTTTGTTAGTAAAGATTTATAAATTAATATATATTACAATAAATTAGACATTATATTAAATAACGTACTCAAATTTCAACATTGTGGCGAAAAAAAAGCACCCTATAGAGCTCTTTAAAATATTGTTAATATCTATACTCGTTATGTACTTCATTACTAAATTCTAAGACATTTTTTAGGAACTTTGTTAATAAAATTATTAATATTTAAAAATTTTGTTAGAAAAGATTTATAAATCAAAGTATACCAATAAAATAGACATTCTAATAAATAACATACTCAAATTTCAACCATGTGGTAACAAAAAAACGGCCTGCAGAGCTCTTTATAACAGCATTCTTAAATCTACTCTCTAAATTTGTACTTCATCACTAAATTTGTCATATTTTAAAATTTTGGAAAAACAGCAGCAAAATCAAGTACATAGCATTTTAGTAGACATATTCATATACTACATACATAATTTGTCAGATTCTAGTGCACGCATTTTAGCCTGAAGAGCTCGTCAAAAACGACACTTGGAGAAAACATAAATTTAACAAATTGAATTTTGTGGCAAAAATATTAAATAGTCTTATCTATTAATACTTACACTATCATTGTCTTCATTTATGCTTCTCATATCTCTAAAATATTGATCCCTTTGTCTCTGCAAAATGTCAGTATCGAACACATCGCGTTCGAATTGATCGAAATATTTATTATCATCCTCCATCAATCCCTTTCTATCTTTATCGATATTTTCAGCACTATATCGAATATAATCGTCCAATCTTTCTGTCGCAAAATATCAGAATTCGATTGTTGTATGCTGGTATCGATATTATCGGCAGTATCGATATCGGTGGGGTCAATGTGGCGATTTTCTTTGTTCGAATTTGTTATCGACTTTTGGGAAGCGTGCAGCTTTTGCGCAGGTTTCGATATCTAGAATAAATAACAAATATTTTATTAGATTTATGTGTATATACATATTTACTAGTAATTTATTACTTTGGCTATTAGCAAAGATCTGCCTTCGTAACTTCTTCCAATAGTTTCGACTTTAATCAAACTCGGATATCGAACTGAAAGATATTTTAGATATTTTTCGATGTCTAAATATCTGTGATATCTGTACCAGGTTAAGGGGTGTCCTGAAAATATAAAGTATAAATAAACATTTTTAAAAAATGGTTTAAATATGTTTTTTTAAAGTGAATTTACCTTGCGTGTACATTAAGGACGATTTGTGCCTTTTCGACATTCTTGGATTTTCAGCTTGAAGTGTATGCTAAATGAGACATTTATAAATTAAAATTTTTGCTATAAAATATAAATAAAAATGAACACTTAATTCGTATTCCTCTCTTCGAGCCCTTTTAATTGATATGTCGTATGCAAAATATTGTTCGAGTTTTGCCTACAATTTATATCAAACATTTCTTAATATATATCATTACGTTTATTATTACCTGCATATCTCTAATTTTAATATCGAATTCTACATTTTGATGTTGCAGATGCATTTTGAAGTTGTTCAGCAACTCAGGAGGTACCAGGACGTCTATAATTTTATTTAATTTAGGTCTACCAGTCCACCACTGGATGTTGGTCTCCTGAAGAATAACAAAGATGGTAAGTTTAATTTTTTTATAAAAAAAAATGTTCTACTGACCTGCGAAGCGTCGTACAAATCGAGCATGATTTCGAGAACGTAGAATCCTTTTGGTAAAATCTGCAAAAGTTGATAGCCTTCGTAAGTTTTTCGCTTTTCTTTGGAATTATGAGGTCGATAGCGATTTAATAGAAATTCGTCTCCTGGTAGATTGTTGGAGAATTCGTCTTGGTAATTTGCGGATAACGTGTCTGAAAATAATGTAAAAAAAAACTTTGTCATCCAGTAATTTTTTATTTGTCGTATGAATGCAAAATTTAATTTAATGTATTAAAATAGATAATTAATTTGACCAATTGATTTATCTAAACTTATATTAACAATATTCAATATTTTAACGTAATTTTATCAAGACTTTTTCGTCTCAAATGAAATTTGGGTAATTTCGATACCCGTGGTACCATCTATACTGTCACCTCTATATTAATACTCACTCGAGACATACTCTGATACAGGCTTAAAAATTGTGCTGTACCACGGTTTAGTAGTTGTGTCATCGATCAAATTACTAACAATATTCCCATCATTATTATTATTATTAGTTGCAACAACATTTTGCGTCAACTTATCTCCATTATCCTTTGATTTATCGAAAAACAGTCCGTACAGCCATCTTGGTATCAGCAGGTCGTTGTAAGATGGTGCTAGCAATTTCGAGAAGTCGTAAATGGTGTCGAACCAACCTGGGTAAATGTATTTTTTGTAATTATTGGAAATTATTACGGTTTTGGTGTTTAAAATTGGTTTACCTGGTGCGTTTTCAGTTTCTGCAGTAAATTGGGTATTGTCGTCGTCTTCGTAGTCGCCAAAAAATCCTTCAAAGAGCATTTGTCGCTTATGACTACGCCCAGAAGTACTTCTGGCTTTTCTAGTTTTTGGTACACTTTTGGTCTTAAATTCTGGTTTGCCTGGTTTGCGTGATACTGTTTCATATTTAAATTCTAAATTTCCTTTAGTAAGTGTGTTTTTGCTTTTGGAATCCATCACAGATATTTTGCCCGTTTGGCGTTTCACTAGCGTCAAATTTTGGGTCTCCAAATCACCTATTAAACCCTGTTTTGTTGGATTTTTTACTGCACTGAGTCTTTTCCTAGATTGGGGTATATTTACACCATCTTTCATCTGTGCTTGCGTTAAGTTTTTCTTGGTATTTTCCAAATTTTCTTCTCTAGTCAAAAATGCATCACTAAAGTCAGAAATCACAGTTTCGACCATGCTTTCCATTTGTTCAAAAATATTAGAGTCATCTTGTTCTTCACTACTTTCCGATGATGTTGTTGCCGGCTTAGAACTTGTTGTTGGATTTTGAGGTCTTGGATTTTGTGGTCTTGGATTTTGAGGTCTAGAATTCTGCGGCTTGTTATTAGAACTTTGGTGAGCCCAGTCGTTATTCTGATGGTTCCAATTTTGTGGTCTATTTTGAGGTCTCCGATTATTCTGGAAGTCTTGAATGGACTCGAAATCCGATTCTTGACTGTTGTGGTAATTTATATTGTGGTATTGGTGCTTGTTTGGTTTTTGCTGGTACGGATTGAAACTTGTGCTTAAATTTATGGTGTCAAAGTCTGAACTTGCAGAAGGCCGATGTGTGTTGGAATTGTCATATTTATCGTTTTGGCCATAATTTGGACGCCTCGTGCTGAAATTTGGACGATTTGGTCGTCTTGTGGGTGTATTCGGCTTTTTTAAGGGTGGTTGCTGAAATAAAACGATTGTCGTAAGAAAAATTTTGAACAACTTTGATATGAATATTCGTAATCGTACATTTTTAGGGGACGCAAAGTGTTTTTTTGATACAGACTTTGTGTTCTATGTTTTTATATTTCTTACGAAAGCTTCACTTTTTTTGAGACTTTTTACAATATTTTCAGACATTTACAACATATTCATACCATATACAACATATTCAGACAATTTAATACAATTTTTGCTATTCTTCTCAACCTTATGGGAATGACAAAAACGGATATCCCTTACTGTTACTTCGACACTGCTTTCATATTGACTTTCCGATTCTTGACTGAAGGACTCTTCTCCGCTGACTTGTTCCTCTTCACTTGCATTAACATCGTCATCTTCATCAGAAGAAGTTTCTTCATCACTTTCATCACTTTTAGACAAGTCGTAATTATGGTTCAAATTGTAATAGAAGGGATTGTAGGCCAAAATGTAGGGGCGACGTGTTGTTGTGGTTGTTTGAACATATTGGTTGTCCTAAAAAAATAAAAAAGTACTAGGTGTGAGTGGCATTAGTCTTAAGAAAAATAATAATTTTGTTGTGAAGTATAAATGAAAACTAGTACTAGATTCGTATTGCTCTCTTCGAGCCCTTTTCATTGATATGTCACAAGCAAAATGTTGTCTGGGATTTGCCTACTGGCAAGTTGCTGTTGTGACGTGTGACGTGTCAAATAAAAACAATTATAAATTTGTGATCCTCTTTTCGAATTATATTCGCATGCTAAATGTGCTTAGTTTAGTCACAAATTCAGTTTAATAATAATTCATATTTTGAATTTGTAATGAAGTATTAATGAAAGCAAATACTAAATTCGTATTCTTCTCTTCGAGCCCTTTTCAATGATATGTCACATGCAAAATGTTGTTAGAGATTTGCCTTGAGGCAAGTTGCTGTTGTTTTTTGTTATTAACGCACAAATTGAGTTAAAAATAACGATTTCTATATGTGTTGTAAAATATAAGTTATATTATATGACAATGATTATTATATATGATAGTAGTTCATTTTTGTAAAGAAAGGAAAGACTTTGCATGTAGTAGAGTCCCGTTTTTATTTAAAGCATAAATTTAGGTTATTTGTGTTATCAATGACACAATTTTGTCCCAAAATTTGCTAAATATCAGTTCTATTTTGATTAAGTCGATTATTTACACTTGCTTAAATAACAAATGAAAGGTCGCTCACTTGAGACATACACTGTGTATTTATTAAGCGAATAGAATAGCAACTTGCCGATAGGCAAATCTCGAGCAACATTTCATGTGACATATCATTGAAAAGAGCTCGAAGAGAGGAAAACGATTTTCCTGCTCGTTTTTAATTATATTTTATAATAAAAAAATTAATTTGAGGAATTGTCTTATAAACAAAAATCTAGCAAAATTTACAGCTATGCTATAATTAGGACATAATATTCATTATCTGTATTCTAGTAATATTTATCAAGTTTGTGCAATTTATCTTAAGGCAAATACCACTTACAACTAGTTCACTATTCTTTGTAAATTACCTTGTTTACTTTTGTTCCACCTGCATAAATCCCACTAAAAAGGTTAGTTACTGGATTAACTAAATAATCGGTAATAAATCCACGATTTTCTATTGACGAGTTGCTGTTTTGTTCGTCATTGGTGTACTTTATCGAATACGTAAAGTTTTTTTCAATGTTGGCATTCGATTTAATTATTTGCATCAGCAGAAGTAAATTGGTGCAAAAATATATCAACTTCATCATCGGAAAATTAATTGCCGTGCCTAAAAATATTATAAATAAGTTATAGGTATTTCTGGGTACTTGGTGTGAGTAATTGTTGATATTTTGAAATTTTCCAAGAAAACATATCTATTTTAGTATTTGTTGTTTTAGTAGATGCACTAAGAAGTGACATACTCAAATTCCAGCATGCTAGTATAAATAGTGTAATTTTAAAAAATATTTGAAATAAAAAATGTTATTAATTAGTGTCGTACTATACATTTTGTGTAAATACTAATAATGATAAATTTTAGTGGAAAATTTCAAAATATTAAGAAATACTAGAGTAAATACTCAATTTATGACATTCTAATTTAAAATATTCTGCAGATTGACTATTTTTCAAAATAATACTATTAAAACTGGATTGCTGTAATTTGAGTATGTTACTCTTCGAGACTTCTACTATGACAAAAAGTACTAAAATGGATGAGTTTTCTTGGAAAATTTCAAAATATTAAGATGAACTCGAACAAAGTACTCAAAATATATAGTCCAATTATTTAGAACATCTAGTAGTTTGACTAATTTTTAAAAATACAATAATCATACTAGAATTTTGAAACTGCAGTATGATACTTTCCAATATAAATACTATGATAAAAAATACTGAAATCAATAAGTTTTCTCAGAAAATTTTAAAATATTTAGAAATACTTGAACAATGTACCCTCAAAAACATTGGCACTCGTGATAATTTGCAGTTTAACAAATTATTTATAATTATACTATATGCACTGGAATACTGTAATTTGAGTATGTCACTCTCTAATGCCTATACTGTGTTGGAAAATACTAAAATTGATCATATTTCTTAGAAAATTTTGAAATAATAACAAATTCTTGAACAAACTACTCTAAATACTTTGCACGCACTTTGCAATTAAATAGAGACATACTTTTACAGATTTTGAGTTTGTTATTTTTAGCTTGCATTTATCAACGATAAATATTAAAATTGATTATTTTATGAAATTAATTTCGGCTGGAAAAACCTTAAAATCAAAATTAATGTTTGTTTTAATAGAAATACCTCGGTGTGCGATTTCTACTTGCACTCCACTTTAATTAATTATGATTTGTATATTTAGTAACACTTGCACTTTTATTTTTATTTATTTAAATGTAAAGAAAATATAATTCCTAACATAACTGATTATTATTAATGAACAATTATCTTATTTAATTAACTTATTTTTTAGTGTACCAAATTACGACATTCAACTGTCGAACTTTCCTCAAATACTAATCTCGATATAAAATTGTACTGTTTTATCGTTAAAATCAATTCATGTCGATTTTACAGTTAGAATTTTCTAATATCGTATATGACACAATTATTAATGTTGTTCTAAACAATATATGTCTATATATTTTATACATTTTCATTTTTATTTGTTCCAATAAATGACCCATTACGCTTTTGTGCCATTTTTTACGCATGGCGTCGTTTATTTATAAAATTACAAATTATTGTAATTACAAGTCGATGACATGTAGGAAAATGAATAATTGAAATAAACAGTTAGTTATTTGGTAGTAATGTTCAATAAATTCTAAAGTAAAGGTAAAGTTTCATTTTAACTTATATGTAATTATACTGTACAAACACACGCTTGTATCAAAAAAGCTCGGCCTATTACTTTAAATTTTTTTAAATGAACAGCTTTTCGTAGGCCTCCAATATTTCTTTATAAAGACCTTTGGCATATATGCCAAGGTAAGTTTTATTAGAACCCAAAAATTAACTTTTAATTGCGAAGAAACGATCTAAATGAGTTTTTGCTTCAAAATCGCTTCAGGATTTTTTTGCAAAAACATGGACAAAGAATTTAGCACTTATCTGCTAGTTTTAAAGAAACGGCTCGGCCGATCATCACACAAAACTAGTCAATATATGTACTTATCGAATATTATCAAATAACAATTGATTTTTTTTAAATCGGTGCGGCCGTTCTTAGAGAAATCGTAAGTCAAATTTCGGCACGAACGCATACTTTTTTCATTTTAAGTGTCAAACGATACAGAATGACTTGGAACGTCGAGATAACATAAAATTGTCCTTATCAAATATTGTCAAATATCAATTGATTTGTTTAAAATCGGTTTGGCCTTTCTTTGAGAAAACGTAAACAAAAAGTCAAATTTCGGCACAAACACATACTTTTTTCATTTTAAGTGTCAAACGATACAGAATGACTTGGAACGTCGAGATAACATAAAATTGTCCTTATCGAATATTGTCAAATAGCAATTGATTTTTTTTAAATCGGTTCAACCGTTCTTTGAGAAAACGTAAACAAAAAGTCAAATTTCGGCACAAACACATACTTTTTTCATTTTAAGTGTCAAACGATACAGAATGACTTGGAACGTCGAGATAACATAAAATTGTCCTTATCGAATATTGTCAAATAGCAATTGATTTTTTTTAAATCGGTTCAACCGTTCTTTGAGAAAACGTAAACAAAAAGTCAAATTTTGGCACAAACACATACTTTTTTCAATTTATGTGTCAAACGATACATAATGACTTGGAACGTCGAGATAACATAAAATTAGCATATCGGATTTGTTATAAAATAGACTTTTACTTCAAGAAGTTAAAAGAATATTTTTAAGTACAATTGTCCTTTTTTTTAATCTTTTGTTATACAAATTGCATGGAAGTGCGACAAAATGGCGTTTTATACCAATAAATTGAACAAATTGGTGAAGTTCTAGAAAAATTCAGTCCAATTTGCTGTTTTAATCCAAAACTAAAATTAAACAAAGTAAACTAAATTAAGATCATTATTGGAAAGCAAATGAAAGCATTTTTCCACATCATAATTCAAAATGAACAAATTTCATTCAATTTTGTTAGTCAATTCTGCTGTTGGATGATTATTATTAATGATTTTTTTTTTAAATATTTGAAATGTATTAGATAGAATTTGTTCATTTCCAAAATTAGTATGAAATGTTTATTTGATTTTTTTGCTCAAAAAATATATATATTTACAAATAAATATCTATAATAAATCAACAAATTCAATATTCAAATACATATACATTAAAGTCCATTATTAAATCAGTCCATTAAAGCTGCAAATTTATTTTGAATAGCAGGAAGTTCCGAATCAGAGCTGTCTTCATCGGCATTTTGATCTAAAATACAACACAATAATTAATTTTTATCTAACCGATTTACAAGATCATCATATTAACCTTTGGGTATGGTTTTGGTTTCATCGTTGACCTCATCGTCTTCAGAAAAGTCTTCAAAGTCAATTTCGTCATCAACTTCTGGCTGGTTCGTTCTTGCTTGAATTTTATGTATTTCTGGCAAATCTTTGTGGACTTCCCATTGCCCTGGGTAAATAGATTGTGAATGTTAATTAAGTCTATTACTTGTGAATTGTAAATTCTCCTATTCTATTACCTTTCATTTCTTCATAATGTGGTGGCTTTAGCTTCAAACAAATAACACCGCTTAAACACATCTGCAACAAATTGATACCAGCTCGATGAATATCAGGTCTTGCAGCACGTGCTGTCAGGAATCCTCGTTTAATAGCCCATGCTTCACAAATGTTGTAAGGAGACCATTCCTCGTCTCCATCGGGGTGAATTAAATGCAATAATTTAGGTAAATCTAACCTAAAAAGTTGTTGCTTGACAGTTTGCTATATTCTGATATATACTAAACTATTTTTCTATTATACCTTTCTGCAACAAATCTCAAAGTGCTAAACGTTTCACGCAATTGAGAAATCGGATATGACCCCATAAGCACCTGAATGTATCGTGGAACCAACGAAGGGAACACTAAACCTGGACAATCGCAAAGTCTGACAGTATCTGTCAGAAAAATTGTTTGAAAATGTTTAGTGTGCCCCGGAGTCTTTGAGACACTCACTACCTAAAACAAAATTATGCAATTACAAGTGTAAATAGGTGATATATTATTATTATTTACCTTTTTGCCCATCAATGCATTCATCAAAGATGATTTTCCAACATTCGGTTGACCGATACAGCCTATAGTTAAAATACCATTCTTGTACAGCTCATGCTCAACAAAAGCAGTGTCTTGGGTCTGTTGATTTATCACCGTTTCTATTTCTAGCTCTTCGGAGTTGCTTGAAGAATTCTTTTCTTCTTTAATTTTTTGTTCCCAACTTGATAAATCGACAGCATCTTTAACAATTGTTTTGCAAGCTGCCAACAAGCACTCAGCACCTTCTGTCGACATTTGGGGCCTGCCTTTGAGCTTACGGGATTTCAAACCTGAACGATGATGAAGAATTTATAATATACAAATCAATATTGATTGGTTTTGGGGGTACGCACCAGTTTTTTTAGCTGAACCTCTGACAACATTATAACCCGGATAAGACGTAAACAGCAATATATGCATTTCAGGGTACTTGTCTTTGAAATGGTTGTACCATGCGCAAACTAACGGAGCAGGGACCAAATCTACTTTGTTCAGTATAAATATCATTTGCTTTTTTAGCTCCTTTGTTACATATTCATATAAATATGGAGGAAACATCAGTGACTAGAATAAAACCGTATTAACATATTTAATCCAAAGTTTATGAATGAATTCATGTGCACTTACGGGATATCTGATATCAGTAATTGTTAATATAATATCAGACATTTCTAGCACTCTCCAAAGTTGACGCCAAGTTTCCAAGTTTAATTCAAAGTAACTTAAATTTTCATGGCTCTTTTCCAACTCGGTAACATACTCCTGAAATGAATCATCAATTTTAAGCAAATGATATAGAATTAAAATTTGCCGACAATGAAGTTGCAATATCTACTGTGAAATATCTGTGTTCACTTTTCTGTATTTCTTCTAAGCTCATATTGTAGTTCCAAGGTGGTCTTTTAGGAAAATCCAAGTTCTTAAAATAATCGTGTTCTTCGATTTCCAAAGCTTTATGATCTCTTATTTCCAGAGCAGCTCTTCCGAAATTCTTTTTGCTTCTTTAACTCAGCATCAGACTCTTGTTGAACTTCAACGCATATCTGCTTGTGTTTCTGTTATTTTGAGAAGCGTGGAAATCAATTTTTTGACAATTTGAATCATCCTCGCTTTGGCTTTGTGTTGTTTTCAGTAGAACAGAAGATTTTGAGGCTAAATTGGTAAAAAATGTTGTTAATATGTTCTAGAATCGAGGGTAAAATATGTTCATATACTTTGGCCTTGTCGTTTCATTTGTAGTTGCAATTTTTTAGCTTTGCCGCTAAATGGTACTTTTCTTCTACCTTGAGGCATTTTAAAACGTAATATAATTTGGAAACAATTATATTTAACTCAACGCTTGCTTGCAGTAACACGTAGTAACTAGATTGTTAATACGTATCATTTAATATAAGTCCTGTAAAGCTTTTACGAAAAATGTATCTTCTATTATATTTATATTTTACATTTTTTTAGGTTAGTTATTTGACATATTTGTGTACCATATTTGTGTCAAAACTGTTCTCTCAGGTTACAAATAGAATAAATAATTAATGTACATGTTATTTAGCATATGTCACGTTTAAATGCATACATAATGTTAGGTATATATACATGTATAATAGAACATGAATCAAAATTTAATTTCATCTTTAATGTTATAATTTTCCAAGTACACAATTTTTTTTTTTTTATTTTTCTATAATTACAATCTGTCTACATAGATAGACATTGAGTAATTAATTTGACAAATAACATACACAGATTCCCAGAGATTCACTTTATATTAATGTACTAAATTATGACTTAATTAAAATTAGGTATATGTATCCATATAATCACTATGATCTTTCTAAAAGATATTCAAATTCTTTTAACACTGAATTTATTTGTTTATTTTCTTCAAAATCCAAATGTAAATAAACAATGACAGGTTATCTGTGATTTTGCCAACACTAGCGCTATCAATTGCCTAATACCCAAAACTATTTATTGATAAGATAACAACCAAAACAAACACTATGACAAAAATATAAGATTTGAATTTGAATTTGATTTTGAATATGTTGGTAACGACATAAGCGAGTATAGCTATTAACGGGTAACGATTTATATTGTTTTGGCGCCTTTTTGCCCCCATAAAAGCTTGCGCAGAAACCATGTTAACTCATTTTGTGTTGGGACCTCGTGGTGATACTACACTGAATGGTAAGTCAATTATAATAATTAATATTATTCCAAAACTTTTTCAAGTAGTTTTTTGAATATATGATTTATGCATAGTGTTTGCTTGTGTTTTGATATTTTTAATTTTATTTAGTGAATTATAAATAAAAAAATGGAAACTGTTCATTATTTATATAAATCGATTTATGTTATTTTTTCTATTTCCAAATAATTTTTGCCAAAGAGTTGATGTAATGGTTTTGAAATAACACTTCGGCCAAAATTATATTAAAATATAGAAAATAGTGTAAATCCAATAATATAAATAAAAACGGTTTTCATTTTTTTTTTTAATTATATATCAATAAAAATAAAATAATCAATGAAAGCGCAAGTACATATATATATATATATATATATATATATATATATATATATCTAATGTATATTGTATATATTTTATATTATATAAATATAAATAATTCCAACTGTAGAGTTTAGGTATGATTTTATGACATAAAATTCAATTTTATATAATTTATTTGAATATACATTTTGATTTAAATATTGAATTATTAAATTAAAAATAGAAATAAGAACTAATGCAGTATATGTATAAATTTAAGTCTTATAACATTAAACTATGAATATTGCATAATAATTGTACAAAATCATTTTAATTGAAAATGGCTAATATATTTGACTACAAAGTCAATAATAATGAAAAAAAGATTAGAATTAGAAAACTATTACAACATTAAAATTTATATTTGAACTTATGTCGGAATTATTTGCAATTGACTTGTTATAATTATTTAATGTAGTTGCTTAATCAATTTTTAATGTAGTTCGTTTCTTTTCAGATTTTCTACAGTGCCACCAGTGCTATGTGCAGTGATAATAACTTCGGAGCCTCATTGTGCATTAAACTTTTTTTGATATTAATTGTAACTTAGTTTATTTGATATAGTTATAAAAGTAATTTTTCATTTACCATTTTGCGTTATTTCGAGTACATGGTACACACTTTTTTTTTAATTTTCGAAAAACGAACGAACGTATTATGATGAAAATTGCGCGTTTGAAGCTACGTTCCTGCCGCCTACCCCCCACGGCAGGTCCAAGTAGTCGGGTTTCACATTTAAATTTAATTTAATTGATTAATTTTTGTTTTATATGCCTGAGTGTATGGGCCCCTGCGTTGTTTTTCCCAGAAGCACCGCAACCCCATGCACTTAATTTAATAATTAATATTATTTGTGCTATTATTTTTATAATTATTATTAAATTTAATCTTTTATTGGTTTGCTAAGTGGCCCATGGAAAGAAGTAACTTTTTTATAGATTTATAACATTCAGTTATATTTTTTTAAAAAGTTAATTTGATTACTTTTCGTGTCGTAATGTAATGAACACAATTTCATGAATTAACTTTACTTTTACTGGTCGCACAATGAGTCTCCTGGTAGAGGAATGCTGAATTTATAAGTAGTTAAACTTGGCAATGTTCGTGAAATGGTACGAAACTCTGAGCTATATACAAATCTTTTTAATCTTGATAGAATTAAATAAAATTTTAATTTTAGGTTGAACACAGAAGTTACCGGAGGAATAGATCCTGAAAACACTATTACTATTACTAGAACGGAAGAATGTTTACCAGGACGTTGGTGGTAACCAGTGTACAAGAGTAGGATGGACCACTTTGCAACCAGGAGCGCACACGACCAGGAGAACGTTTGTTATATTCAGATAAGTTTGTTACTTACTAAGATAAATCACTTTACTAAGTAGGATGGACCACTTTATCACCAGAAGCGCCAGGAGAACGTTATGTTAAGATGAGTATCTTACTTGCTAAGATAGATCAGAAGATATTAGTTTTTTGCGATCATTTTCTATATTATTTTGTTATATTAAGATGGTATCTATCCTACTTGCTAAGATAGATAAGACGATATTAGTTTTTTGCAATCATATTCTATATTATTTCATCGGGGCCCCATTTACGTTGTTCATTCTTTATATTTGATTCGTGAACGGATTTATATACATATTATAAATAAGATATATCTTGGGCAAAATCGTGTCATATACAGTGCCAGACAGTGTTGTGTACAGTGCTATATCATGATATATACAGTGCAAAACCTTAATATTCACAATTCAAGATCAAGATATAGTTCAAGATCAAGATACATACAGTGAAACATCAAGATCAAGATCCATACGAGATGAAGATACATACAAGATTAGAACCAACCAGAAAATTGCCTACAAAATTGGAAGACGTACACATGGATATATTATTAAGTTAAAATTAGGCTAGAATACATTAGGCTGGTAGTTCACTATTTTTTATTTTAAAAATGGGTGGGGAAGACGGCGAGGACCTTCCAGTTCGCATAGATTTTGCGTTTTTTCACAATTATTTAAAATTAATTCATATAACAATACTTAATACACAAATTTATGAACTTTATAAGTGCACTCCTCTATAAGCTTCATAGTGCTGGGAACCTATGAAGTTAAAGTATTTACATGGTGGATCTTAGGGGGGTACATCATGTAAATACTTTTTTTTTTTTTTTTTTTTTTCTTAATTACAAATTACCACAGTACATTACAATTTTACATTTAATTTCTAACAGGTTCTTGCATCGTCTACGGTTTTTTTCTAAAGAAGATCTTCATATACATTTAATCATCTCGTGGGGTATTTTTCATGTTATATTCCTATCATTTAAGTTAGGCTTAGTAAATTAGCTTACTTAATTAATTTAAGTTATTTTGTAAGTGGACTAGGGCTGTACTCAATTTGTACGGCGACACCACATTAAAAAAAGCGCGCCTGGCAACTATACCTCCTGGGTGGTGTGGAAAATAGTTGCATCTTATTGTTAGCTATAAGTATAATAATTATCAATTTAATTATTTTATTAATTATATTTAATTAATATATAAATGTGTAATGAAAATCTTTGTTTTTCAATCTGAAAATCTTCAAATTTTTTCAGGTAAAATTATTATTTAATAAATAATTTAAATTTTTTCTAAACTATATTACGTTTTGAACAAATGTATGGTTTGGATAATATCATTATTATGGATTATACTATTATGTCCAATTGTATTTTTTCCCTCATTTTTTATTTTGAATTTTTATTTTACTAATATAGAACTAACCTGATTTTTAGTACTTGTAACATATGTTACTATTACTAATAGGAATATTATAATTGGACATAATATTATAATCCATAATAATATGATATTATCGATTTTGCAATATTTTGTCATAAAATATTGGTTCGATACCATAAAAATATCAGCGTTCCATTGCTGCATATTGCTTCATCACATAATTATTGAATAGTTACTGATGATTTAATTATTTAAATGCAAATTTAAATTGAAACTTATTCAAAAGTTAGTTTAATAATTTGCTTGTTTTCTTATGCTGAGATTAGTCCTAAGAAAAAGTTATTTGCCATAGTAACCGGTATGCCAAAATAAATGATAGAGTATATTCTGAACCTTTTTAATTAATCTAATCTTGTAAAAATTTAATTATTGAGAATGCACTTTAGTATGAATTTATAAAATGTGTTAATGGTTGTTTACAAATTTCAAATTTTTAATACATATTTATATTTATAAATAGCTTGTTTTTAATAAATAAATTTATTCACCTTACATTGATTGTCTATTACAAAATTAATGATACTCTTAAGCTATATGTTATTTACAATTTCAAGATACAATAATGAGAATCCTAAATTTTAATTTCTCGTTTACTATGGATATTTATTTAGAATTTTTTTTACCCATAGAATATAGGAATAAATATCTTGAACTAGAATTTACTTCGATTTTTTTTAATTTATTATCCTTAGCTTTCAATTTTATTACATCTTAATTTTTTAATAAGTTTTTTTTACAGGATTGTATATCAAGCAAATGTTTAAAAAATATCAATCTATGAAAGACGTCAGTATAATTTTATCATCTAAATTATTTCTAATATAGCAAATTAATTCAAAATGTTCTAAAGTAGTAAAACTTTCAATTCTGTTTTTTTTTGTTATTTATATTTATTAAAACAGCATTTTGATTTTACTTATTTTGTTAAAAATAGGAATAGAAATCTTACGTAATTTTTCTTTTTTTTGTAGGTCATTTTACAGACAATATTATCTAGTTAATGAGATTTTTTTTAAATGTCATCCACGTAGATGGCCGAAATTACTGCAGCAGTGAAGGACCTTTTTGTCGCGTCGTTGGAGATCGACTATAACTTAAAAAATATTTAATTTTTTTCTTCAAAAATTTACTATGTATTCTTAAAACATGTGTAAATATATTCCTGAAATTTGAAATGATTGATAAAGTATTTTTTTAATATAAATTCCCAAAAATCACCTTTTTTAGGCGGTTACACTAGTTGTGCCCATTAAAAATGTAAAGTTTAGCCGTTTTCGAGTTTTAGCGGATTATTTCATCTAGAGCTCCACTTATATATAAGATATATATATATATATATATATATATATATATATATAATAAAATTGTTTCTTGGGCATCCATCCAGTAATTAAAAAACAGTTTTAATGAAAAATGTTTTTATTTAGAGAACATACGTTTCGGGTCTTGATTTGACCCATCTTCAGTGCATACAAATAAACTTTGAAAAATAACACAAAAACACATACAATTGCACGAAAAAAATAAATATGAAATAAAAAATTGATAAAACGTCGAGTTATGAAAATTTTAAAAAATTGTAAAATTAAAATAAATGATACATTTTATTATAAAAAAGCTTATTCCAAACGAACATGTTGTCAGTTTGGAAATTGTATTACGAGTAACTTAAAACTGTTTTTAATTACTGGATGGATGCCCAAGAAACAATTTTATTATATTATTTCACCATCTGAAGAAAAACCTCTCGCTTTATATATTTATATATATTGCTAGAAGGATTTGTTCCGGTTTTTCAGCAACAAAACAGGGTAAAAATATAAAAGTATATAAATAAAAGAGATTATTTTTATTGTAACAGTATAGAATTGAAAATTTAAGAGTGATAATCATAAATGTCATAAATAATATTTTGTATAGTTTAGTTACATCACTTGAAGTGAACTTTGAAAATGATTTATATCCAATTTATTCTTTACAAACTTGTTTGAAAATTTGGAATCTTTTAAAAATGATTGAAAGTTCCGGAAGGAGTTTTTAGATTAAAGCCTGATAGATACGTTATATTAAGGATCTTTTTTACGAAAATCAATTATTGGACGATTAAATTTTGTATTCAAATTTCGCGCCGCTCCCACTACTAGGAGAGTGTCTTACGATAGGATTGCACATGCATGCATGTTGCATGTTGCATGTTGCATGCCTTGTACAATCTGTTCTGTCACTTTTGTCTAATGTCTAAGCCGCCGTCTATTCTACAAGTCTTCGTAAATGTAAAATTATTATTTCTGTGTTCAATAGATTCTGTATATAATTTCTTCGCGTGTTTCTTTTTATACCATAAAGTTTGGTCCTTCATCACGCATAATATTAATAAAATCAGTGCTAATATATATAAAAAGACGCCGATTTTTTCGCCGTGAAGAAAGTTGATAAAAAGTTTCATAAATGGTTGAAACTCAAAACTATTCACGTTAAAAACAAGAATTGAATACGCTCAAGCTCAACAATAGAGCAGCAATATTTATTATTGGTGAATTGAGTGGATGCACGCAGATTTCATTTGAGAAGAAGTTAGGCGCACGAGGCTCCAGAGTTTGTCATCGCTGTTATTCGTGTTACTGGGGCTCATCTGAGAATTGGAGCACACCTGGCACAGAAGGCTATGTCACATCTTATACAATAACAACACAAGACACTTATACAATAACAACACTTGTAAGGTAAGGTACAAATAGAATAAGTTAATTAATCACGTCACGTACTCAAGTTCAACGGTGATTATAGTTGAGTGGACCCAATTTATTAGATCTTTATAACTCCTAAATTCACAATAACACAAAGTTGCTGGAAGTCCAAAAGTTGCACTCTCTAAAGGGAGCTCTACTATCGTTTGCTGCAAAACTAATATCATCTTTAAGCTTAACGAATGAGTATTACACTATGGCCTATGAGCTACTGTGTAAGACTTATGACAATAAATTTTTAATAGTGAATTTCGATTTGCAGCAGATTGACAACATACCCCAGATACACACAGGAACACATGAAACTCAGAGCACTTTTCTGTGCAGTGCGAGGCTACAAATACGTGCTCTTTCAGCTCTATATGAACCAACTAAACATTACGATCTTATTCTGTTGTATATGCTGAACAAGAAAGCTGACAGCCATACTCGCATGGCATGGAATTTGTCCAGGACAAGTAAGTAGACCCACAATTAGAAAGTAGACCCATTCAGGGAAATTCTAAAATGGTTCATGTTAGTACTGTGAAAAAAGTACTATCTCCGTGTTGTTATTGTAGTAAGGGAAGTCATCCAATGTACAAAAGTTCCATGTTTAAGGACTTGGAGATTTCAGGGTGCAAGGAACTGGCGTTAAAGCATTCACTGTGCACTCGTTGTTTACTTCCTGCACATGATGCTAAGAGATGTAGTTTTAAAGGTACTTGCTATAGATGTAAAGAGCCCCACAACATTATAATTAATAATGAAAATAGTTCTTCGTCACCATCAACTAGCCAATCAACTCAATTCTGGCAACAATGTTCTTTTAGCTAGTTACAATAACATACAAACTTTTCTTTCCACAGTCTCTCTATATGTTTTCGATGCAAATGGCAAAACCCATTGTGTGAGGGCTCTACTGGATAGTGGTTCTCAAATAAATTTAGTTATCAGTTCTATAATAAGGAAACTGAAATGCCCTACAATAGTTTTGCTGAGTAGGATGAACATGTTGCAGGGACAATCATGTATCAGTCAGCAAGCAGGGAAAATTAAAATCAGATCCAGACTTTCTGAGTATCAACGGACCATTTACTGTGTGGTGGTCGATCATGTTACACAAAATCTACCCAGTAGCTTTATAGACTACCATGATTGGTAGATACCGAATAGTGTAGATTTAGCTGATCCAGAGTTCAATGTTTCCTCACCCGTCGAGTTGTTAATAAGTGCTGAGTTGTATTTTGATATATTGCAATAGGGTTGCATTCGGCTTGATCATTGTTTGCCGGTATTAAGAAAAAGTCAGTTTGGATGGTTATTATGTGGCATTTACAAAAATTCTGATGTTATCGCTTATGTTGGGTTTATCTCCAATGAAGACCTCCACAATAATCTGTCCAAGTTCTGGCAACTTGAAGAAGTTTCTTCAAACAATGTTGCTCTGAATAGGTCAGATAGGTTGTGTGAGGAGCATTCTGTCTCTAATGTAGTCAGAAAGAATGACGGTGTGTTTGAGGTTGCTTTACCATTCACATCATTTAAATGGGGCAGCTTAGGAGAGTCGTTTAACAGAGCAAAACGCGGATTCGAAAATTTAGAAAGACGTTTCAGTCGGGATCCCAACTTAGCAAAGGCATACTCTGATTTCATCCAAGAGTATACAGGTTAGGGCATGCAGAGCGTATTGATTTGTATAAGGTCCCGGTAGACTCGTATTTTATACAACATCATGCAGTAATAAAGAAAGGAAATTATAAAAAGATCAGTGTGGTTTTCAATGCATCGTGCAAGACAAGTTCTGGAGTGTCAATAAATGATACACTACACATAGGTGCAAAACTGCAACAAGACCTATTTTCAATTTTGATTAGATTTCGCTGTCATCTTCATGTCTTTGTTGCAGATATAGTTAAAATTTACAGACAAATAAAAGTTCGAGAAGCAGACCAGTACTACCAACTTATACTTTGGAGAAATTCACCTGAGTCTGAATTAGAAACTTAAGCTCACCACCGTCACTTATCGCAAAGCATGTGCACCTTTTTTAGCTATGCGATGTTTCAAAATGTTAGGCTGAAACAAAAATTTCTCCAATACCCGATAGTCCGAGATATTAGATAGGGATTGTTATGTGGACTTAATTAACTTACAGACGGAAATAATTCAATTACTTGGGGGGGTAGACTTTACATTACACAAATGGGCCAATAACTGTAAAATTATTATTTCTGTGTGTTCAATGAATTTTTTATATAATCTCTTCATGTGTTTCTTTTTATACCAGTAATTATACGGTTACTTATAATATTATATTACTATTTTAATGTAATTATACTATTGATAATAAGCATTTTGTTTAATTTACAGAACAACTTATACGTCCAGGACATTATACAATAGATAATTCATAAGCAGATCGGCCAAATCTGAGATAAGTATACTTATACTAGTTTTTGTAATCTCGATATAAATGAATTTGATAGTTATATATCTATTATTAGTATTATACTATTTTGCAGATTTTACTAGAAGTCGAGTACATTGAATTGTTACTCATTTGTATTTAGAAGACTATTGGAATACTTAGTGCGTATCAGAGTTTTGAAGTTAAGGTAATTATACTATTATTTTGTTGTATGGTTTCATTTGGTTGTTGTTTGTAAATATGTATTATTTAAAGAAATTGTGATTGATTTGATTATTGTTTTTCATTATATTTAGTACATTTATTCACAGAACAACCTGTGTTTCTTCAGCACATCAGGCTACTGGCAATTTATATGCATTTGGATTGAGTCATAGGTATTTGTGAATAGAAATTAATTTGATTTATTATATTGATTTATAATAATAATTATTTCTTTCAGATGTTTGTCCAATAGGCGTCATGTTAATAGTTTAAACCTCTTTGGAGTCTCGCAAACTTTACATTTTAGTACTAATATTTGTTCAAATTTCAATTGCTGTAGTGTTTATTAGAAAATAGTATTATTACAATGTAAAAGTTGTGTGTGTGAAGTGATTTTTGTGATAACATTTCAAGGAGTTTTTATTATCGGAGTATGGATGCTGACTTCCAGCTAATCAAGAATGGTTGTAAGGCTCTGTGGTAAGTGATATTTATTTAAATGGCATGCTCATATATAGTTCGATCACACCAAATTTGCGGAAATATGATTGATTTCAAGCAATGAAACCAATAACACGTATTTATTTCAATTTAATCATGTTTACGCTATTGTTTATAATGTTATTTATAGCTGATAACATTGGCATATTTCGATTACATGTAAATGATTCCTAATTTCTCTAAAAGTTTTCACACTTTTATTAAGTTAGTTTCATACAAATTAGTTTTCTTTTATGAATTTGTTAAGGAATTCGCGATTCAGCCCTTTATTTTGATACTTTCTTGCAAATTGGTTTCTTTTTATGAATTAGTTAAATGTTTTAAACATCTGTACGCCTTTTCTATTCTTTCAGTATTTGTTTATTTCACAATAATATTACTGAGTAGTTAGTAATTAAACAATAGACCCAATATTAGTATTTGCTTCGATTGAATTGTTTTCAAAATTATATTAGAACGCATTTGCATGCATGTTTTTCATAACATACGTTTAAAATTAGATTGAATGACTTTGATTACTACTTTGATCATTTAATTAACTTCCCGAAGGGTAGTTATAATAATGGGCCGAACATCGGAAATGAAAATTTTTGCATTTTTCGACGTTTTGGAGGTTTCTGAACATTTTAAGGCATACCTCAGAAAACTAATGAATGTGTGTGTGGGTGTGTGTGTGTGTTTCGTATGTCCGCTTTTTTTCGTCCACGTTTTCGGGCGCACGGATCAACCGATTTGAATGGTTTAAAAAACATTCGATTTCTATTGATAGGGAGATGTGCTGATTAGTTTTTGGCAAAGGCAGGTCAAGCCGTTACGGAGATATGGAGCAAAGAGTGCGGAAAATAGAAATCGAGTTTTTGAGAGAACGGATCATCTAATTTGTATGATCCAAAAAACATTCAGTTCGTAACGACGGGGAAAAGTGGTTATTAGTTTTTGGCAAAGGTAGGCCCAGCGGTTTCGGAGATACAAAGCTAAATGTTAAAAAAATGACAGTTCAGTGAAATGAAATGACGAACGGTTGTTAATGTTGTGGAGATAAATTGATTTATGGTTCACATTTGATTTTGATTGCTCAGATATGACTAGATAGCAAAATTAATGAAAGTTACAGTATTTGTAATAATATATTTGAAAGCGTTTAAAATTTCTCGAATATTTCATTACGGTACGGGAAGTTCCAGCAATTTGCTTTAAGGCACGATGCCATACACCTCTAGTTTACTTTTGTCTGATAAAGATCTATAAATGCATTCGCAACAATTTGTTTTACAAAACTTCACTTTAAATGCAGAATAATTGGAGTGTTACATAATTCCATATCTGTAGATAATAATCTGTCCGAATTTATAGATTCATACATATTCAATTCAACATTTACAGTCCGTTTGCAATACATCGCACTTTATGCAATGTTTATTCTTTATTAAATGCACGTTAATTATTTGTGTATATTTGTAGTAATTATTGAATTAAATATATGAATGTATATATGATTAATTGATGGAACTTATCATTTGCGAGCAATCAAATCGTTAATTAAAATGTTTCATGTTTCGACGATGATGATTCATGACGAACAAATTTAATTTTGCCTTAAAAATTATCTTATTTATCAATTTTTATATGAAAGTAGTTGAATTTTTAGTATTGTTATAAAAATTACTTTATTGAACAATTTTACGAAACATCTGATCATGCTAAAATACATATTATTAGCAGTGATGTGATTCGATTGATAAATTTGAAAATAAAATCAGTTTTTATGAAATTTACTTTATAAAATGGCTACTATTTTCAATTATTTGACAGTCGATTTACTTTTGCTATTAAAAAACGTGCAGGTAATTTAATTTTAAAAATATTTTATCAAATTAATTTTTATATTCCGACCTAAACAATATGACTTAATAATGAAAATTTCATAATTTAACAATTTCTTTATATCATACTTGACAGTTTATTCGTCAATTATTTTATCAGCGAATAAAATAGTTAATTACAAATTATAGCCATAAAAATAATCAATTCCTCGAATATATATTATTATCTACCTGAAATAATTTAAATAATTTTTGTTTTCATTAAGATTTTGCAATATTCATAATTTTAATGTTATTTAATGGATTTCAATGATTCTGCATTTTTAATCAGTTTCAACATAGTTTTTAATTACTTGCAATTTATTACCGTAGTCCGAGAAAAACCTCGGGCAATTAAAATGTTTTAACAATAAATATTTTGTGATTTAACATATATTTTCTCATCATATATTTGATCATTGATTTCTAGATTATTATTTTCCAATCCGTTTCAATACTTTTTAGACGATTTTTATAACGAAGATGAAACCATTTGTCGTCTAGCTTATTAGGAAACAATAGCATGAACCATGTATATATTTTGTTTTAAATAAAATGTTAACTTCAATAAGCTATTTAGTAAATGAAATCTTTTCTTACCGAAGTAGGTATTTCGTATTCCGCCTCTAAGAGTTGATCGCAAACTAAACTTCCTTGGCAAATGGTTCAGAATCTGAACAAAAGTTTTTTTTTATGGTACTGATCTATTAAATAATGATTTTAAAATTTGTTTATTCTGAATTTCTAATGTCTTTTTTATCTAAACAAATTTTAGAGCTTTTATTTAATAGATCAGTATCATTGAAAACTTCTATTGTAGCAACATACTGAAATTTGAAACATGTTAATTCATCGGAAGAATCGCGTTTTAATTTGTTTAATAATAATGTCGATTACTCGATAAAATATATTCACTTTGAACAAACTTTCAATATCCTGAATATGAATTTGCAAATCTTGTCAAAGTAGCGTATTACCTTCCTCTGACGAGTTTTAAAAAATTCATGATTGATAAATCATTTTCCTACTAACTACACTATTTGCGTCTAATTTGAAATTTCCAAATTTATGCCAATACCTTTCTAATTCTTAACAATTTTTTTTTTAAACTATAGATGTGGCGACAAATATTACTATTTGTTAGGTTTGATTGATTTTTCGAAGGACCAATGATTTGTTGTAAAACACTTTATTTGTAATATTAATTATGTGTTAACTTCCCGAAGGAGAAGTTTATGTTTTCATCAAAAGATCCGATTTGCTAATTTTATGTTTTCTCGACGTTTCAAGCCATTCTGAATCGAATGAGACTAACATTTGGAAAAAGTATATGTGTGTGTGTGCGCGCGTGTGTGTGAACAATTTTTTTGCCGTAAATCAACGTTTTCTCAAAAACGGCTGGACCGATTTCCAAAATTTAAAAGCCATTCGATGTATCTCGATGACGACTTAGGGTTTATGAGTTTTGTGCGACGATCGGCCAGGCCGCTTCTTTGTAAATCGCAGAAAAGTGAAAACTTTTTCGTCCACGTTTAGCCAGCAATTCTGAATCGATTTTGAAAATTCAAAAACCGTTCGTAGGTATTGGTTGGGAATCGTGCTGATTAGTTTTTGGTATAGATCGGCCGGGCCGTTTTCTTGTAATAAAGTTTGAAAAAAAAAATTCGACGATTTTTATAATTTTTTTTTGCGGTACATACCATCGTCTTCTAGATCATACTAAAATATTACGGCCCTACGACACTATCGGTTTAACTTTAAAAATTCGTCAAAGTTTGCAAAAATTGGTATCGTTTTTTTGGCATTTAATCGACGTTTGCTTAAAAACGCCTGAACCGATTTTAGAAATTTAAGTCATTCGATGTATCTCAATGAGCACTATAGTTGGTCAGTTTTGTGAGACGATCTGCCAAACCGTTTCTTTGTAATTTGAAAAAAAGTGTTAAACTTTTCGTCCACATTTAAGCTCATTCTACCGAATCGATTAAAGAAAAAAACTGTTCGAAAGATATTAGTTGGGAATGATACTGATTAGTTTTTGGTGAAAATCTACCGAGCCGTTTCCTTGTAATTAACCGTTGAAAAAAATATTACGCCGATTTTTATGGAACTTTTTTGGGCGATATATACTATGGTCTTATGGATCTTACTGAATTATTATGGCCTTACTAGTAGTTGAATTTTAAAAATTCATCAAAGTTTGAGAAAATGAGTAGTTTTTTTGACGTTCGTTAAAATTAAAATTAGACGATTTACTTGGTATAACGCTAGAGTACTTGATCTCAATGTACATCTAAACCATTAAGTCCTACCGAAACTGGTTCAATTATAAAAGTTATTAATTTTTGAAAATTTGCTTTTAGAAAATACTCGAGTTAACGTGTTTGTTCGTTTTCAATTATGTGTAATAAATCTACTCGGAATACGTTCAATCGCTCATAAATTAATTTATATAGTCGATTATTTACACATATCAGAAAGTTCATGTAACTTGCCTCAAGGCAAAATACCAATACCAACTAGTTTTTATTACAACTACAAATTATATTTGTATTTACAATGTTTTCAAAGTTTAATTTTTGTATTGATTGATTTTATTTTATAATAATTTTTTATTTAGATATTTGATTTCTTTCTATATCAATATATCGGATGCTGTGATTTTGGTGTGAACAATTACAATGGAAAACCAATAATAAAATAATTGTAGTTTGCAAACTTCTTTTTATGCGAAATAGGTAAATTTTGGATTTCAACAAAACGGAGTTTTAAAGCAAGAATGGCATCAGAGAATGTCCTGCACATTCCGTCTTTTTATATTATGTCCAAAATAATTAAAAATTCATAAACGATTCAAAGTGATTAGTTAAAGAATATATCAGTATCATAAAGAATCAGTCAGTCTGTTTTTATCCTTCTGCATGAACTGTTGTGTTATTATTTACATAAACTTTTATCATAAATTCTACAGAAAAAGAGTTCCTTTATATGTCGATTGAAATATAAAAATAATTATAATATGATTTTACGTTGCAGTTTGCCGACAGACAGAAGCTCAAACAACATGATAATGGCGCAGGTTCTTTCGGAAGCCGATCGGCCATTATGCAATGCTGCGTACAGAGAAGGACAACTATGTCATGTGCGAGTGCGCTCGAGTACTATTTCGCACTCTATTCCACGCATAGGATTAATGCGCAGGACAAGGACAAAGATATGTCGCAGGGGCAGGCCACGCCCATCACCGCCCATCACCTATCACCTAGTTGCTCTCCCCACCACTCGAATCGGCCTGCCATTGCTAAAGGATATCATTTCGTTTTCGACTGCGGCGGTGTACGGTTTACGGCTAGAAGGGTCTCGGCGAAATGGACGTAGCCGACCGGCTTTCTGCGTGAGTTCAACATTGTTACGAATTGAATTCAGTTTAATAGTGCGATAATTTTATACCTATTAATTTCAAGTGTTTGTAATTGTGCCCTTATCAAGTCTAATTTACATGAGAAATTGGAACTGATGCAGCACCGTTTACAGGAGAAAAGGTCAGTGATACATATTTCTTATATTAATTTCAAGGTTTTCGTGTTGATTTTGTGGGTACCGATACCGAATTTCCGTAATACGAGAACTTGTAGTTTTATTTTCAGTTTTGATCATTTTGGCTTTTCATTATACAAAATGAATTAATTGCGTGGACGCAATTACTGCGGCTTCCGAGTACATTTTGATTTATATATCGCTAGAATTTTCTGAAATGTTTGAAATCATCCATCCATTTACACGTTCAAATATTAGTTTAAAGTAGACTGCGTTGCTTAATAGATTTGCAAGAAAAATGGGGCGGCAATGGGTCAGTGGTTAGGATTTTTTCAATATGCCAAAAATCACGATTTCTTATTAACACAGCTCTTAGATTCTTAAAATTATTTTGCTATTGGTACATATTTGAACCACCAGTTTAGTTTTTTATAAATTTGTACATCGTTTTAACATAACATTAACCCTCCGTCGGTCGGAGTGGTCTGGCCCGACTTTTTTCGACTTCAATTAAAAAAAAAGAATATTTCTAGTAATCCTATCGACTTGAAATTTCTTGACTTTTCCTAAAATTTCATTAGCTGTCGATCAATAAAAAAATCAGGAAAAAAATGTACAGAAGGATAATTATAAGGATATTAACTTTCTTATACTTTGAACGGTCGGAGTGGTCTGTCCAGACCACCCATACATTTTGTATGAAATACACGCTTTTTGATATATGTGAACCAGTATGTTGTCTTTTTTCTGGTATTTTCTATTCAAACTGCATTTTATATATTCTTTGCTATGTGTTGTAACATGGTGCATGAATGTTAGTATTTTCACGACGAGAGTTCCTTGAAAACCTACCAAACTTATTGGTTATCGCAAACATTGAAAAGCGGATGAGTAATGCGCACATTATCAACGGTTTGTTCTCCCCGTACTGCGTTCGAAAATTTTTTTGGCAAGCCCGTAGCCGGTAGTATGCAGTTCAATTGAAATTATATTTTCACTTTGAGTTTTACAGCTCATTTCAAAGGCGACGCAACCCATTTCGTGTTCAAGTGCCAAAATTGTTAAAAAAAAAATCCAAACTATTTTTTCCAAAAATTTCAAAAAATTTTGAAGCTTTACATAAATTTAAATTATGGTAATTTAAGTTCCAGCAATCAGCAGCAAGGCATGATGCACCACTTGTTTAACCCTCCGTCGGTCGGATATTTATTTATGAGATAAATGAGTTTTTTTGTGTCTTTATATATTTACGATTATTATTAATAAATATTTATAGTTTAATTTTTTTCTTTTTCTTACCGTCTTTTGCATGTGTTGAGCTTGCTTATAATAAAAATATTATATATTATATTATATTATATAAAAAAATCGTTGCATTTTTTGTTAATTTTTCTGTTTTATATCAATGAAAAACTATATTTATTCTTTTTCGGCGCCTTTGAAAACATTTGAAAATGAGAACTGTTTTGATAATTTTGATATATTTTTGTTGAAAACTTTGAATTTTTTTTCGAAGCAATCGCGATGGGCGAGATAGAATATCGGAGCGAGTATGCGCCGCGTCGGAGTTTTACGGTTAAACTGTATAAATTTGGATACGGAATCCATAACAATGTGAACAATGTTTGTACTTATTATTCAAATCTGTATAAAATATCTGATATTTGATGTACATAATAGATGTATTAATCAGTTTTGGAATACAAATGATTTATTGATTTTTATTGGATCTCGGACCACTGGACCTGTCAATATGCTAACAAACATTCATTTATCTTTAATTTTTGCTCATGAAAATCAAATTTAATTTCACTTGAAATTTTTAATTCATTGATTCTTGAAAAATTGAAAAGTGAGTTCCTAGACAATATACTGAGTGAGTTTGCCATTCAATTTGTTAGCTACAAGTTATAATTGTAAAGTATATTTAGGTACATTGATTTTATTATATTTCTAGCTGACAACATTCACTATTCTAACCTACAATATTCAAAGTAATATATTTTTATATGTGAATGGCAAACATTATCTCGTAAAAACTTTATAAGTTAAAAATTCAATGTTGTTGAATTTTCTTAATTTGTTTGAAATATTTACATTGAAAATTATTTTAGGTTTATATTAATTTGACAGTTTTCAATTTTTAGATTGAAGGAAATTGCATTGCAATCCACTGATATTTTTAAATAGATGACATTTACTCATTACATGTCTTACAGTTGATTTTTCTGCTAATACACACTAGAAGCAACATCATGATTTGAACAAATCGTCGTTTGCATTATGAATAATACATAAAAACTGTTTGGGAAATCTTTGAGATCGACATTGAAATGCTTGTTGTGGCAAATGATTCATAACAAAAATTCATTTAACTTGGAAATTCACAAGTGCCGGCGCTACCGCGCTTAACGATGTGGCATTATGGACTTGCCGACATACATATTGTGGAATAGATGCTCTGCAATTCCTACAGTGAATGAAACAATATCGACTTGCCGATATACATATTGTGGAACATGTGCATTCTTGAAAGAAATAACAAGGGTGATGCTCTAAAAATCGTACATTGAATCAAACAATGTGGACTTGTCGACATGCATATTGGGTAATATGTGCATTCCTGAAGAAAATAACGTGACAAGCAATCGTGGGCCCTAACTGAAGAGAACCATTTCAAAGAATGGAACCAATGTATTCTTACCGTAGGATTTCAAAGAGGCTGCTGCTTTTATTAAATTAGGTATGTTTAGCTCGAATATTTAAAATAATTCATGTACTCTACTCTTTAAATAACAATAGTTTAATGAATTTATTTTATTTCAGAAATAATCCTCACTCGAACAATACAATATACCTTTGGTGCATTTGGTGCAAATGGATTGGCTTGAATAACTAAACACGTCAAGACGAGAACTGTTGGAAGAAAACCAGGCAAATCAGAGGATGCATGATTTCAAATCCTAGAATTAC
This sequence comes from Ctenocephalides felis, assembly GCF_003426905.1. NCBI lineage: Eukaryota > Metazoa > Arthropoda > Insecta > Siphonaptera > Pulicidae > Ctenocephalides > Ctenocephalides felis. Next base: position 46,634,103 of record NW_020539726.1, read on the forward strand.
TAGTAAATGGCTACCTAATCAAAGACTTTGAATCAAATATAGGTAAGTTATTGTTAAACTGCTTGATAATATTTAAAAATTTCATCAGTGATGAATTTATATTACAAATTTAATTTACTCGAGTATTGCAGTCAAATAATATAAATGATTTAAAAAATTTGTCGGTAATTTTTTATATAAATTTGAATAATTAATGTAATAATTTTTTTTTACAGAGAATACCGGCAATGCAAAACAAAGAATATTAGAAAAACATCATTAGCTATGAAATATGCTGCAGCTGGCTGCTACTGCAATTCTTGGTCAACTCTCAAAATAAATGGAAGGCTCTCGTGCTTCTTGATAGGTACAACAATTAAATTCAATATTTTATTCAAAATAAAACAGTATATATTTTTTTTATTATTATTATTATGAAGTTCTTAAATTCAATTTTCTTTTACAGTGAAGGTTTCGAAATAGACAATGGATGGAAGAGAAAAACCACACATGAGTAGTACTACATATATGATACAAAATTTAATGCAATTTATTTTATATTCCAGTTGAAAGTGATGACAATACAGCCATGGACTTCACTGTTACGGTTTAATAGCACAATTGCGATGATGCAAATTCCTTGCAGTGAGTAATGCCTTCCAGATATACAGTTCATCCTGCGCCTCTTTTTTAACCATTGGAAAAGGTATTTCATGGAATATAATATTTCAAATGTACTATTAAATAAGTTTGGTTGTCTGTTAAGAAGTTTTGAGCAAGCACTGTTTATTTTTCAATTTAAATAAATGCCTATTATATTCAATCAATGAAGATTATCACAGATAAAATTTGATAAACTATTGATTCGAATAATTAAAAGTAGTAATATGTATTTGAATGTAGATAATCCCTGTGAATTACTGGTTTAAATAATTGCTAAAAGTTGTATTAATTTGACTGTAGATGACACTGTGAATTACCGGTTTGAATAATGTTAAAAGTAGTGAAATCTATTGGTACATAGGTGGCGCTAGGATATTATTGGTTCGAATAAATGCTAAAAGTTGTAATTTTTAAATGTAGATAACGCCTCTAGAATTGCTGGTTCGAATAATTGCTAAAGTTGTAATTATTTGAGTATAGATGGCGCGTGCGATTTACGGTTTGAATAATTGCTAAAAGTTTTGTACTTTACCTGAAACTAGATGGCGTCGTAAATTACCGGTTCGAATAATTGTTAAAAATTTCGTAATTATTTGAATGTAGATGGCGCTTG
>NW_020539726.1:46636357-46674211 GCF_003426905.1 Ctenocephalides felis
TTTACGACTGAGCACTTAGTACAAAAAAGTTATACTAAAAAAGTTACTCGACTGAGCACTTAGTACAAAAAAAGTTATACTAAAAAAAGTTTACTCGACTGAGCACTTAGTACAAAAAAAGTTATACTAAAAAAGTTTACTCGACTGAGCACTTAGTACAAAAAAAGTTATACTAAAAAAGTTTACTCGACTGAGCACTTAGTACAAAAAAAGTTATACTAAAAAAGTTACTCGACTGAGCACTTAGTACAAAAAAAAGTTATACTAAAAAAAGTTTACTCGACTGAGCACTTAGTACAAAAAAAGTTATACTAAAAAAGTTTACTCGACTGAGCACTTAGTACAAAAAAAAAGTTATACTAAAAAAGTTTACTCGACTGAGCACTTAGTACAAAAAAAAGTTATACTAAAAAAGTTTACTCGACTGAGCACTTAGTACAAAAAAAGTTATACTAAAAAAGTTTACTCGACTGAGCACTTAGTACAAAAAAAGTTATACTAAAAAAGTTTACTCGACTGAGCACTTAGTACAAAAAAAGTTATACTAAAAAGTTTACTCGACTGAGCACTTAGTACAAAAAAGTTTATACTAAAAAAGTTTACTCGACTGAGCACTTAGTACAAAAAAAGTTATACTAAAAAAGTTTACTCGACTGAGCACTTAGTACAAAAAAAGTTATACTAAAAAAGTTTACTCGACTGAGCACTTAGTACAAAAAAAGTTATACTAAAAAAAGTTTACTCGACTGAGCACTTAGTACAAAAAAAGTTATACTAAAAAAGTTTACTCGACTGAGCACTTAGTACAAAAAAAGTTATACTAAAAAGTTTACTCGACTGAGCACTTAGTACAAAAAAAGTTATACTAAAAAAGTTTACTCGACTGAGCACTTAGTACAAAAAAGTTATACTAAAAAAGTTTACTCGACTGAGCACTTAGTACAAAAAAAGTTATACTAAAAAAAGTTTACTCGACTGAGCACTTAGTACAAAAAAAGTTATACTAAAAAGTTTACTCGACTGAGCACTTAGTACAAAAAAGTTATACTAAAAAAAGTTTACTCGACTGAGCACTTAGTACAAAAAAAGTTATACTAAAAAAGTTTACTCGACTGAGCACTTAGTACAAAAAAAGTTATACTAAAAAAAAATTTACTCGACTGAGCACTTAGTACAAAAAAAGTTATACTAAAAAAGTTTACTCGACTGAGCACTTAGTACAAAAAAAGTTATACTAAAAAAGTTTACTCGACTGAGCACTTAGTACAAAAAAAGTTATACTAAAAAAGTTTACTCGACTGAGCACTTAGTACAAAAAAGTTATACTAAAAAAGTTTACTCGACTGAGCACTTAGTACAAAAAAGTTATACTAAAAAAGTTTACTCGACTGAGCACTTAGTACAAAAAAAGTTATACTAAAAAAGTTTACTCGACTGAGCACTTAGTACAAAAAAAGTTATACTAAAAAAGTTTACTCGACTGAGCACTTAGTACAAAAAAAGTTATACTAAAAAAGTTTACTCGACTGAGCACTTAGTACAAAAAAAGTTATACTAAAAAAGTTTACTCGACTGAGCACTTAGTACAAAAAAAGTTATACTAAAAAAGTTTACTCGACTGAGCACTTAGTACAAAAAAGTTATACTAAAAAAGTTTACTCGACTGAGCACTTAGTACAAAAAAAGTTATACTAAAAAAGTTTACTCGACTGAGCACTTAGTACAAAAAAAGTTATACTAAAAAAGTTACTCGACTGAGCACTTAGTACAAAAAAAGTTATACTAAAAAAGTTTACTCGACTGAGCACTTAGTACAAAAAAAGTTATACTAAAAAAGTTTACTCGACTGAGCACTTAGTACAAAAAAAGTTATACTAAAAAGTTTACTCGACTGAGCACTTAGTACAAAAAAAGTTATACTAAAAAATTTACTCGACTGAGCACTTAGTACAAAAAAAGTTATACTAAAAAAGTTTACTCGACTGAGCACTTAGTACAAAAAAAGTTATACTAAAAAAGTTTACTCGACTGAGCACTTAGTACAAAAAAAGTTATACTAAAAAAGTTTACTCGACTGAGCACTTAGTACAAAAAAAGTTATACTAAAAAAGTTTACTCGACTGAGCACTTAGTACAAAAAAAGTTATACTAAAAAAGTTTACTCGACTGAGCACTTAGTACAAAAAAATTATACTAAAAAAGTTACTCGACTGAGCACTTAGTACAAAAAAAGTTATACTAAAAAAGTTTACTCGACTGAGCACTTAGTACAAAAAAAGTTATACTAAAAAAGTTTACTCGACTGAGCACTTAGTACAAAAAAAGTTATACTAAAAAAGTTACTCGACTGAGCACTTAGTACAAAAAAAGTTATACTAAAAAAGTTTACTCGACTGAGCACTTAGTACAAAAAAGTTATACTAAAAAAGTTTACTCGACTGAGCACTTAGTACAAAAAAAGTTATACTAAAAAAGTTTACTCGACTGAGCACTTAGTACAAAAAAAGTTATACTAAAAAAAGTTTACTCGACTGAGCACTTAGTACAAAAAAAGTTATACTAAAAAAATTTACTCGACTGAGCACTTAGTACAAAAAAGTTATACTAAAAAAATTTACTCGACTGAGCACTTAGTACAAAAAAGTTATACTAAAAAAATTTACTCGACTGAGCACTTAGTACAAAAAAGTTATACTAAAAAAATTTACTCGACTGAGCACTTAGTACAAAAAAGTTATACTAAAAAAATTTACTCGACTGAGCACTTAGTACAAAAAAGTTATACTAAAAAATTTACTCGACTGAGCACTTAGTACAAAAAAGTTATACTAAAAAAATTTACTCGACTGAGCACTTAGTACAAAAAAGTTATACTAAAAAAATTTACTCGACTGAGCACTTAGTACAAAAAAGTTATACTAAAAAAATTTACTCGACTGAGCACTTAGTACAAAAAAGTTATACTAAAAAATTTACTCGACTGAGCACTTAGTACAAAAAAAGTTATACTAAAAAATTTTACTCGACTGAGCACTTAGTACAAAAAAAGTTATACTAAAAAAATTTACTCGACTGAGCACTTAGTACAAAAAAGTTATACTAAAAAATTTACTCGACTGAGCACTTAGTACAAAAAAAGTTATACTAAAAAAATTTACTCGACTGAGCACTTAGTACAAAAAAAGTTATACTAAAAAAATTTACTCGACTGAGCACTTAGTACAAAAAAAGTTATACTAAAAAAATTTACTCGACTGAGCACTTAGTACAAAAAAGTTATACTAAAAAATTTACTCGACTGAGCACTTAGTACAAAAAAAGTTATACTAAAAAATTTACTCGACTGAGCACTTAGTACAAAAAAAGTTATACTAAAAAAATTTACTCGACTGAGCACTTAGTACAAAAAAAGTTATACTAAAAAAATTTACTCGACTGAGCACTTAGTACAAAAAAAGTTATACTAAAAAAATTTACTCGACTGAGCACTTAGTACAAAAAAAGTTATACTAAAAAAATTTACTCGACTGAGCACTTAGTACAAAAAAAGTTATACTAAAAAAATTTACTCGACTGAGCACTTAGTACAAAAAAAGTTATACTAAAAAAATTTACTCGACTGAGCACTTAGTACAAAAAAAGTTATACTAAAAAAATTTACTCGACTGAGCACTTAGTACAAAAAAAGTTATACTAAAAAAATTTACTCGACTGAGCACTTAGTACAAAAAAAGTTATACTAAAAAAATTTACTCGACTGAGCACTTAGTACAAAAAAAGTTATACTAAAAAAATTTACTCGACTGAGCACTTAGTACAAAAAAAGTTATACTAAAAAAATTTACTCGACTGAGCACTTAGTACAAAAAAGTTATACTAAAAAAATTTACTCGACTGAGCACTTAGTACAAAAAAAGTTATACTAAAAAAATTTACTCGACTGAGCACTTAGTACAAAAAAAGTTATACTAAAAAAATTTACTCGACTGAGCACTTAGTACAAAAAAAGTTATACTAAAAAAATTTACTCGACTGAGCACTTAGTACAAAAAAAGTTATACTAAAAAAATTTACTCGACTGAGCACTTAGTACAAAAAAAGTTATACTAAAAAAATTTACTCGACTGAGCACTTAGTACAAAAAAAGTTATACTAAAAAATTTACTCGACTGAGCACTTAGTACAAAAAAAGTTATACTAAAAAAAATTTACTCGACTGAGCACTTAGTACAAAAAAAGTTATACTAAAAAAATTTACTCGACTGAGCACTTAGTACAAAAAAAAGTTATACTAAAAAAATTTACTCGACTGAGCACTTAGTACAAAAAAAAGTTATACTAAAAAAATTTACTCGACTGAGCACTTAGTACAAAAAAAAGTTATACTAAAAAAATTTACTCGACTGAGCACTTAGTACAAAAAAAGTTATACTAAAAAAATTTACTCGACTGAGCACTTAGTACAAAAAAAGTTATACTAAAAAAAATTTACTCGACTGAGCACTTAGTACAAAAAAAGTTATACTAAAAAAATTTACTCGACTGAGCACTTAGTACAAAAAAAGTTATACTAAAAAAATTTACTCGACTGAGCACTTAGTACAAAAAAAGTTATACTAAAAAATTTACTCGACTGAGCACTTAGTACAAAAAAAGTTATACTAAAAAATTTACTCGACTGAGCACTTAGTACAAAAAAAGTTATACTAAAAAAATTTACTCGACTGAGCACTTAGTACAAAAAAAGTTATACTAAAAAAATTTACTCGACTGAGCACTTAGTACAAAAAAAGTTATACTAAAAAAATTTACTCGACTGAGCACTTAGTACAAAAAAAGTTATACTAAAAAAATTTACTCGACTGAGCACTTAGTACAAAAAAAGTTATACTAAAAAAATTTACTCGACTGAGCACTTAGTACAAAAAAAGTTATACTAAAAAAATTTACTCGACTGAGCACTTAGTACAAAAAAAGTTATACTAAAAAAATTTACTCGACTGAGCACTTAGTACAAAAAAAGTTATACTAAAAAAATTTACTCGACTGAGCACTTAGTACAAAAAAAGTTATACTAAAAAATTTACTCGACTGAGCACTTAGTACAAAAAAAGTTATACTAAAAAATTTACTCGACTGAGCACTTAGTACAAAAAAAGTTATACTAAAAAAATTTACTCGACTGAGCACTTAGTACAAAAAAAGTTATACTAAAAAAATTTACTCGACTGAGCACTTAGTACAAAAAAAGTTATACTAAAAAAATTTACTCGACTGAGCACTTAGTACAAAAAAAGTTATACTAAAAAATTTACTCGACTGAGCACTTAGTACAAAAAAAGTTATACTAAAAAAATTTACTCGACTGAGCACTTAGTACAAAAAAAGTTATACTAAAAAAATTTACTCGACTGAGCACTTAGTACAAAAAAAGTTATACTAAAAAAATTTACTCGACTGAGCACTTAGTACAAAAAAAGTTATACTAAAAAAATTTACTCGACTGAGCACTTAGTACAAAAAAAGTTATACTAAAAAAATTTACTCGACTGAGCACTTAGTACAAAAAAAGTTATACTAAAAAAATTTACTCGACTGAGCACTTAGTACAAAAAAAGTTATACTAAAAAAATTTACTCGACTGAGCACTTAGTACAAAAAAAGTTATACTAAAAAATTTACTCGACTGAGCACTTAGTACAAAAAAAGTTATACTAAAAAAATTTACTCGACTGAGCACTTAGTACAAAAAAAGTTATACTAAAAAAATTTACTCGACTGAGCACTTAGTACAAAAAAAGTTATACTAAAAAAATTTACTCGACTGAGCACTTAGTACAAAAAAAGTTATACTAAAAAATTTACTCGACTGAGCACTTAGTACAAAAAAAGTTATACTAAAAAAATTTACTCGACTGAGCACTTAGTACAAAAAAAGTTATACTAAAAAAATTTACTCGACTGAGCACTTAGTACAAAAAAAGTTATACTAAAAAAATTTACTCGACTGAGCACTTAGTACAAAAAAAGTTATACTAAAAAAATTTACTCGACTGAGCACTTAGTACAAAAAAAGTTATACTAAAAAAATTTACTCGACTGAGCACTTAGTACAAAAAAAGTTATACTAAAAAAATTTACTCGACTGAGCACTTAGTACAAAAAAAGTTATACTAAAAAAATTTACTCGACTGAGCACTTAGTACAAAAAAAGTTATACTAAAAAAATTTACTCGACTGAGCACTTAGTACAAAAAAAGTTATACTAAAAAAATTTACTCGACTGAGCACTTAGTACAAAAAAAGTTATACTAAAAAAATTTACTCGACTGAGCACTTAGTACAAAAATTATCAAAACGATTGAAAATTTCGTAAATGTGCCGGAGGGTTTACGAAGCAATGCATAATGTATTGCAAATTGTCGTAGATGTGCTACGGGATTTAAGTACGAAATGCCAAAGATAAGTAGAAGAATTGTTTGTTGCATATTACAATTATAACTATTAATGCAAGCTAAAGAAAGTATATTTGCATACATATTATTTAAAAACGCAATACTTAAAGGCGTGAATAACATATAAAGTATAGGCAATGATAGGCAAAATATACCAAAGTATTGCAAGAAAGCTCATATATATTAGTGCCAGATGTCATATAAAGCAGCAGTGTAATATGTAGCAGGTATAATGTATGCTATATGTATGCTATATGTATATATATATATATATATATATATATATATATATATATATATATATATATATATATATATATATATATATATCACCCATAGACACCATCACTTTCCAGCGTAAAACACTTCCGCAACGAGGGTCCCAGACCAGGTTCACCTACTAATATATTATATATTTTGTTTCGGTTGAGATTAGCTCAGTGGGTAGCAGCTCAGCTCTTGAATTCGACAAAAGAAACCTGTGTCGGGTTCAAGTCCCGGTCAGGGCAAAAAAAAAATAAAAACACAATTATTGATCAAAATATTTCTATAGTAAAACTTGCCTTGATCGGGAACCCACTAATATATATATTTGTGGCAAGGCCTTCTAGAAATCTAGGGGGCCTTGCTTTCAGCATCAATAAGACATATCCGTTCACAGATGGCTCCAGGAATTTAGTAGACAGCTTCACAATTGTAACTTTTAGCAATTATTCGAACCTGTAAATCACAAGCGCCATCTACATTCAAATAATTACAAATTTTTAACAATTATTCGAACCGGTAATTTACAGACGCCATCTAGTTTCAGGTAATTACAACTTTTAGCAATTATTCAAACCAGTAAATCGCACGCGCCATCTATACTCAAATAATTACAACTTTTAGCAATTATTCGAACCAGCAATTCTAGAGGCGTTATCTACATTTAAAAATTACAACTTTTAGCATTTATTCGAACCAATAATATCCTAGCGCCACCTATGTACCAATAGATTTCACTACTTTTAACATTTATTCAAACCGGTAATTCACAGTGTCATCTACAGTCAAATTAATACAACTTTTAGCAATTATTTAAACCAGTAATTCACAGGGATTATCTACATTCAAATACATATTACTACTTTTAATTATTCGAATCAATAGTTTATCAAATTTTATCTGTGATAATCTTCATTGATTGAATAATAATAGGCATTTATTTAAATTGAAAAATAAACAGTGCTTGCTCAAAACTTCTTAACAGACAACCAAACTTATTTAATAGTACATTTGAAATATTATATTCCATGAAATACCTTTTCCAATGGTTAAAAAAGAGGCGCAGGATGAACTGTATATCTGGAAGGCATTACTCACTGCAAGGAATTTGCATCATTGCAATTGTGCTATTAAACCGTAACAGTGAAGTCCATGGCTGTATTGTCATCACTTTCAACTGGAATATAAAATAAATTGCATTAAATTTTGTATCATATATGTAGTACTACTCATGTGGTTTTTCTCTTCCATCCATTGTCTATTTCGAAACCTTCACTGTAAAAGAAAATTGAATTTAAGAACTTCATAATAATAATAATAAAAAAAATATATACTGTTTTATTTTGAATAAAATATTGAATTTAATTGTTGTACCTATCAAGAAGCACGAGAGCCTTCCATTTATTTTGAGAGTTGACCAAGAATTGCAGTAGCAGCCAGCTGCAGCATATTTCATAGCTAATGATGTTTTTCTAATATTCTTTGTTTTGCATTGCCGGTATTCTCTGTAAAAAAAAATTATTACATTAATTATTCAAATTTATATAAAAAATTACCGACAAATTTTTTAAATCATTTATATTATTTGACTGCAATACTCGAGTAAATTAAATTTGTAATATAAATTCATCACTGATGAAATTTTTAAATATTATCAAGCAGTTTAACAATAACTTACCTATATTTGATTCAAAGTCTTTGATTAGGTAGCCATTTACTAGTAATTCTAGGATTTGAAATCATGCATCCTCTGATTTGCCTGGTTTTCTTCCAACAGTTCTCGTCTTGACGTGTTTAGTTATTCAAGCCAATCCATTTGCACCAAATGCACCAAAGGTATATTGTATTGTTCGAGTGAGGATTATTTCTGAAATAAAATAAATTCATTGAACTATTGTTATTTAAAGAGTAGAGTACATGAATTATTTTAAATATTCGAGCTAAACATACCAAATTTAATAAAAGCAGCAGCCTCTTTGAAATCCTACGGTAAGAATACATTGGTTCCATTCTTTGAAATGGTTCTCTTCAGTTAGGGCCCACGATTGCTTGTCACGTTATTTTCTTCAGGAATGCACATATTCCCCAATATGCATGTCGACAAGTCCACATTGTTTGATTCACCGTACGATTTGTAGAGTTATTTCTTTCAAGAATGCACATGTTCTACAATATGTATATCGGCAAGTCCATATTGTTTCATTCACTGTAGGAATTGCAGAGCATCCTTGTTATTTCCTTCAAGAATGCACATATTCCACAATATGTATGTCGGCAAGTCCATAATGCAACATCTTACTTCATACTTTAAATACAATGATCTCTTTCAATTAATTTGTATTACTTTTACGAATTTGTTTATAGATTTTTATACTTGTATATTTTATTACCATATGAAAAATCTCTTTATGAATTTAACATTATTTAATCGTAATTTCTTGAACAAATAAAAAAAAGTATTATTGACTCAAAATTTTTGTAAAAGCATTCAAATTCTTTCACATTTTTTAATTATTGCATTAAATTAAATACCTTAAAACTTAATTGAGACTAATATTCAAGCATTTAAAAAATAAATCTCTTGTATGTATATTTCAATTATTTCATTTTATTAATTACCTTTTATCCTCACTGACAACACAAAGGCTGCAGGCAGCAAAGAGTTTAATAAACAGATCCCCGATTAAGTCTGATACACTTGGCCTTTGCATAGTGATCGCAAACGACTGAAAAATAAAATAAATTGCGTTTAATTCAATAGTTCATATTTAGATTAAATAATACTTAGTAGCAAAAAGATTGTTTCATCAAGTATTACAAAATTTACGATTGATCATTCATTCAACTCTCAAATATTCAAAATTTAGTAGTTGCTGAACAATTTCCATTCATTTATGATATGCAATGCCAAATTATAATAAAAAAATTCTATATTTTACTTTCCAAATACTAAAATATTTCAATAGTATTAATTGTAAATTATTTCATCACACACCTTATGGTCACTATTGCTGCCATGCAGAGATAATGTTGCTTCTAAAGCTCTGCCGTAGATAATGTCACTTTCGAATTCATTTGTCTTCCCTGAAATAAATTAATTGTTCATTAATTTTACATTTTCTAATGATTATATTAAAAACCAATCATTTCAGTGACTTAATAAATAAATTTAAGTTTGAAATAAAATCTTTGAAATAAATGTAGAAATAAAAATTTTTTGATTTAATTGTAATAATAATTGTATGTATACAGTTACATTTAGACACTAAATATTAACAATATTTTATTTAAAAATATCATTTTTCATTAATATGAAAAATTACTCGTATTTTCTTTTCTTATAATTTATTGTCAATTTTTATACTCATAACTATTTTATAATTACTAACCTGATTAGGCCCTTGGCAGAGCACGATGATGTTCAAACACTTTCCATCTTTACTAAATTCCATTGTCTATTTCGAAACCTTCACTGTAAAAGAAAATTGAATTTAAGAACTTCATAATAATAATAATAAAAAAAAATATAAACTGTTTTAGCTGAAGAGAGCACCACTCACCACTCACCACACACCATCTACAAAAGTGCCATTGAAACCAATATCGGGTTTGATGAAGTACTTTAACAGCAACTACTGTATCTCTTGGGCAGCATGATGACAAACAAAATGTGCTCATTTAATAGTATAGCTTGTATCGGGCATACCTGCTGAACAAGTAAGAAATATATTTAACCAAGAAATAATAATGAACAATGATTTTTTTTAATTCGATGTAGAAAGATATTGTATGTTTATTTTTCACTAATCATTAGTATTAAATTATTATATTTATTAGTTAATTAGCTTTTTGTATATATTCTAATATTCTGAATTGTTTCATCGGACTATTTGTTCGTATTTGATGTTTTACTAAAAAAATTTATGTTTATATATACATATATATTATATATATATATATATATATATATATATATATATATATATATATATATATTCAATAGATAAGTCCTGGATTTTTTCAATATATTGATTGTTTCTTTTCCAAACAGTAAATCCAATAATAAAAACAATTTGTTTTTGAGATATTTAATAACGACGTTTCGGAAATAGATACGTTCCATCATCAGGTTTATTCTGTAATAATTTATATAACTTCATAAACAATGAATACCGTTATTTTAATCTATTATATAAAACTCTATTTACAAAAATAAATTTCTTTTAATCGTATAGGTACGCGTTTCCAATAATCATTGAACATACCTGTATTTATAAAATTTTATCATGCTTCTTTATTCAAATAACGATTTTATCTAATTCATTTGATGTTTGCGTTGACCAACACTTGCTTCACATTTTTAAACATTATAAATATAAATACTTCTTTACATTTTTTAAATCATTGAAATCATACGCCGCTCAGTTCTCTCAAAAAATGAAGTGCCATATTTGGCCCTTTTTGCCCCGTATCATCAAAACGGCTGGACCTGTCTTTGCCAAAAACTAATCAGGACGTCTCCTTATCAATTCAAGACGACTGTTTTCTTAATCATTTCAATCATTACCGACATCGTCGACAAATATTTCGGGAAAAATGATTTATTTTGAATTAATTATTATATATTACAACACTGTTTTAGAACTTGTATTGAATAAATTATCCAATAAAAGAGAGAGATCCAATAAAAATCGATAAAAAAAATCAATAAATCATTTGTATTCCAAAACTGATTATTACATCTGTTATGTACATCAAATATCAGATATTTTATACAGATTTCAATAATAAGTACAAACTTTGTTCACATTGTTATGGATAAAGTATCAAAATTTATACAGTTTAACCGTAAAACTCCGACGCGGCACATACTCGCTCCGATATTCTATCTTGCCCACCGCGATCGCTTCGAAAAAAAATTCAAAGTACATTTTTTTCTTCCTGATTTTTTTATTGATCGACAGCTAATGAAATTTTAGGAAAAGTCAAGAAATTTCAAGTCGATAGGATTACTAGAAGTGTTCTTTTTTTTAATTGAAGCCGAAAAAAGTCTGGCCAGATCACTCCGACCGACGGAGGATTAATTATATGTCAAAACGATGTACAAATTTATAAAAAACTAAACTGGTGATTCAAATATGTACCAGTAGCAAAATAATTTTAAGAATCTAAGAGCTGTGTTAATAAGAAATCGTAATTTTTGGCATATTGAAAAAATCCTAACCATTGACCCATTGCCGCCCCATTTGTCTTGCAAAATCTTTTAATCAACGCAGTCTACTTTAAACTAATATTTGAAAGTTTGAATGGATGGATGATTTCAAATGATTCAGAAAATTCTAGTGATATATACGGAAATTCGGTATCGGTACCCACAAAATCAACTTGAAACTGACCTTTTCTCCTGTAAACGGTGCTGCATCAGTTCCAATTTCTCATGTAAATTAGATTTGATAAGGGCACAATGACAAACACTTGAAATTAATAGGTATAAAATTATCGCACTATTAAACTGAATTCAATTCGCAACCATGTTGAACTTACGCAACAAGCCGGTCGGCTACGTCCATTTCGCCGAGACCCTTCTAGCCGTACACCGTACACCGTACACCGCCGCATTCGAAAACGAAATGATATCCTCTCGCAATGGCAGGCCGATTCGAGTGGTGGGGAGAGCAACTAGGTGATAGGTGATGGGCGGTGATGGGCGTGGCCTGCGCCTGCGACATATCTTTGTCCTTGTCCTGCGCATTAATCCTATGCGTGGAATAGAGTGCGAAATAGTACTCGAGCGCACTCGCACATGACATAGTTGTCCTTCTCTGTACGCAGTATTGCATAATGGCCGATCGGCTTCCGAAAGAACCTGCGCCATTATCATGTTGTTTGAGCTTCTGTCTGTCGGCAAACTGCAACGTAAAATCATATTATAATTATTTTTATATTTCAATCGACATATAAAGAAACTCTTTTTCTGTAGAATTTATGATAAAAGTTTATGTAAATAATAACACAACCGTTCATGCAGAAGGATAAAAACAGACTGACTGATTCTTTATGATACCGATATATTCTTTAACTAATCACTTTGAATCGTTTATGAATTTTTAATTATTTTGGACATAATATAAAAAGACGGAATGTGCAGGACATTCTCTGATGCCATTCTTGCTTTAAAACTCGGTTTTGTTGAAATCCAAAATGAACCTATTTCGCATAAAAAGAAGTTTGCAAACTACAATTATTTTATTATTGGTTTTCCATTGTAATTGTTCACACCAAAATCACAGCATCCGATATATTGATATAGAAACAAATCAAATATCTAAATAAAAAATTATTATAAAATAAAATCAATCAATACAAAAATTAAACTTTGAAAACATTGTAAATACAAATATAATTTGTAGTTGTAATAAAAACTAGTTGGTATTGGTATTTTGCCTTGAGGCAAGTTACATGAACTTTCCGATATGTGTATGTGTAATCGACTATATAAATTAATTTATGAGCGATTAAACGTATTCCGAGTAGATTTATTACACATAATTGAAAACGAACAAACACGTTAACTCGAGTATTTTCTAAAAGCAAATTTTCAAAAATTAATAACTTTTATAATTGAACCAGTTTCGGTAGGACTTAATGGTTTAGATGTACATTGAGATCAAGTACTCTAGCGTTATACCAAGTAAATCGTCTAATTTTAATTTTAACGAACGTCAAAAAAACTACTCATTTTCTCAAACTTTGATGAATTTTTAAAATTCAACTACTAGTAAGGCCATAATAATTCAGTAAGTTCCATAAGACCATAGTATATATCGCCCAAAAAAGTTCCATAAAAATCGGCGTAATATTTTTTTCAACGGTTAATTACAAGGAAACGGCTCGGTAGATTTTCACCAAAAACTAATCAGTATCATTCCCAACTAATATCTTTCGAACAGTTTTTTTTTTTAATCGATTCGGTAGAATGAGCTTAAATGTGGACGAAAAGTTTAACACTTTTTTTCAAATTACAAAGAAACGGTTTGGCAGATCGTCTCACAAAACTGACCAACTATAGTGCTCATTGAGATACATCGAATGACTTAAATTTCTAAAATCGGTTCAGGCGTTTTTAAGCCAAAAAACGATACCAATTTTTGCAAACTTTGACGAATTTTTAAAGTTAAACCGATAGTGTCGTAGGGCCGTAATATTTTAGTATGATCTAGAAGACGATGGTATGTACCGCAAAAATTATAAAAATCGTCGAATTTTTTTTTTTTCAAACTTTATTACAAGAAAACGGCCCGGCCGATCTATACCAAAAACTAATCAGCACGATTCCCAACCAATACCTACGAACGGTTTTTGAATTTTCAAAATCGATTCAGAATTGCGGATTAAACGTGGACGAAAAAGTTTTCACTTTTCTGCGATTTACAAAGAAGCGGCCTGGCCGATCATCGTACAAAACTCATAAACCCTAAGTCGTCATCGAGATACATCGAATGGCTTTTAAATTTTGGAAATCGGTCCAGCCGTTTTTGAGAAAACGTTGATTTACGGCAAAAAAATTGTTCACACACACGCGCGCACACACACACACATATACTTTTTCCAAATGTTGGTCTCATTCGATTCAGAATGGCTTGAAACGTCGAGAAAACATAAAATTAGCAAATCGGATCTTTTGATGAAAACATAAACTTCTCCTTCGGGAAGTTAATAAACACGTAATTAATATTACAAATGAAGTGTTTTACAACAAATCATTGGTCCTTCGAAAAATCAATCAAACCTAACAAACAGTAATATTCTACTACTATATCGACGCCACATCTATAGTTCTATAATCTAAAGCCACCAATCTTTCAAATGCTATAAACATTTAAAAAAAAATTGTTAAGAATTAGAAAAGTATTGGCATAAATTTGGAAATTTCAAATTAGACGCAAATAGTGTAGTTAGTAGGAAAATGATTTATCAATCATGAATTTTTTAAAACTCGTCAGAGGAAGGTAATACGCTACTTTGACAAGATTTGCAAATTCATATTCAGGATATTGAAAGTTTGTTCAAAGTAAATATACTTTATCGAGTAATCGACATTATTATTAAACAAATTAAAACGCAATTCTTCCGATGAATTAACATGTTTCAAATTTCAGTATGTTGCTACAATAGAAGTTTTCAATGATACTGATCTATTAAATAAAAGCTCTAAAATTTGTTTAGATAAAAAAGACATTAGAAATTCAGAATAAACAAATTTTAAAATCATTATTAATAGATCAGTACCATAAAAAAAACTTTCGTTCAGATTCTGAACCATTTGCCAGGGAAGTTTAGTTTGCAATCAACTTTTAGAGGCGGAATACGAAATACCTACTTCGGTAAGAAAAAATTTCATTTACTAAATAGCTTATTGAAGTTAACATTTTATTTTTATTTCAAAACAAAATATATACAGGGTTCATGCTATTGTTTCCTAATAAGCTAGACGACAAATGGTTTCATCTTCGTTATAAAAATATATGTTAAATCACAAAATATTTATTGTTAAATCATTTTAATTGCCCGAGGTTTTTCTCGGACTACGGTAATAAATTGCAAGTAATTAAAAACTATGTTGGAACTGATTAAAAATGCAGAATCATTGAAATCCATTAAATAACATTAAAATTATGAATATTGCAAAATCTTAATGAAAACAAAAATTATTTAAATTATTTCAGGTAGATAATAATATACATTCGAGGAATTGATTATTTTTATGGCTATAATTTGTAATTAACTATTTTATTCGCTGATAAAATAATTGACGAATAAATTGTCAAGTATGATATAAAGAAATTGTTAAATTATGAAATTTTCATTATTAAGTCATATTGTTTAGGTCGGAATGTAAAAATTAATTTGATAAAATATTTTTAAAATTAAATTACCTGCACGTTTTTTAATAGCAAAAGCAAATCAACTGTCAAATAATTGAAAATAGTAGCCATTTTATAAAGTAAATTTCATGAAAACTGGTTTTATTTTCAAATTTATCAATCGAACCACATCACTGCTAATGATATTTATTTTAGCATGATCAGATGTTTCGTAAAATTGTTCAATAAATTAATTTTTATAACAATACTAAAAATTCAACTTCTTTCATATAAAAATTGATAAGATAATTTTTAAGGCAAAATTAAATTTGTTCGTCATGAATCATTATCGTCGAAACATGAAACATTTTAATAAATATTGCATAAAGTGCGATGTATTGTAAACGGACTGTAAATGTTGAATTGAATATAAATGTATGAAACCGGTTCTTTTGTTTGATTTACTCTCTATAAATTCGGACAGATTATTATCTACAGATATGTTAAATTATGTAACATTCCAATAATTCTGCATTTAAAGTGAAGTTTTGTAAAACAAATTGTTGCTTTTAATTAGTTGCTAATAGATCTTTAACAGACAAAAGTAACTAGAGGTGCATGGCATCGTGCCTTAAAGCAAATTGCTGGAACTTCCCGTACCGTAATGAAATATTCGAGAAATTTCAAACGTTTTCAAATATATTATTACAAATACTGTAACTTTCATTATTTTTGCTATCCTGTTTGTTATATCCGAGCAAGTCAAATGTAAATCATAAATCAATTTATCTCCAGAACATTAACAATCGTTCGTCATTTCATTTCGAATTCAATTTAAAAAAAAATAGTTGCCTAATTTACACAAAATTGAAAAAGTGCTCACAAAAATAGTCACAGTCTAATGCAAATAATTCTGTGCGAAATCTCCAGTACATAAACAGTCTAAACGCACTTGGGTAAATATTTGCACCAGAGTGGCGCTTAGACTGTGCTTAGCCTGGGTCATTTTTTAAATTTTTAATCCAAAATTACAAAAATATTTTTTGAAAAAAAAATTAGAAACAAAATTTTTTTTGCAAAAGCAATTATTTTGTTGAAACAAGCAGAAAGTTCTTTGAATCATTCAAATCGGACACTTAGTTCTCTCAAAAACTGCCATTTTTTTAACATTTAGCTCTATCTCCGAAACCGCTGGGCCTACCTTTGCCAAAAACTAATAACCACTTTTCCCCGTCATTACGAACTGAATGTTTTTTGGATCATACAAATTGGATGATCCGTTCTCTCAAAAACTCGATTTCTATTTTCTGCACTCTTTACTCCATATCTACGTAACGGCTTGACCTGCCTTTGCCAAAAACTAATCAGCACATCTCCCTATCAATAGAAATCGAATGTTTTTTAAACCATTCAAATCGGTTGATCCGTGCGCCCGAAAACGTGGACGAAAAAATGCGGACATACAAAACACACACACACACATCCATTAGTTTTCTGAGGTATGCCTTAAAATGTTCAGAAACCTTCAAAACGTCGAAAAATGCAAAAATTTTCATTTTCGATTTTCGGCCCATTACTATAACTACCCTACCGGAAGTTAATTAAATGATCAAAGTAGTAATCAAAGTCATTTAATCTAATTTTAAACGTATGTTATGAAAAACATGCATGCAAATGCGTTCTAATATAAAATTTGAAAACAATTTAATCGAAACAAATACTAATATTGGGTCTATTGTTTAATTACTAACTACTCAGTAATATTATTGTGAAATAAACAAATACTGAAAGAATAGAAAAGGCGTACAGATGTTTAAAACATTTAACTAATTCATAAAAAGAAACCAATTTGCAAGAAAGTATCAAAATAAAGGGCTGAATCGCGAATTCCTTAACAAATTCATAAAAGAAAACTAATTTGTATGAAACTAACTTAATAAAAGTGTGAAAACTTTTAGAGAAATTAGGAATCATTTACATGTAATCGAAATATGCCAATGTTATCAGCTATAAATAACATTATAAACAATAGCGTAAACATGATTAAATTGAAATAAATATGTGTTATTGGTTTCATTGCTTGAAATCAATCATATTTCCGCAAATTTGGTGTGGTCGAACTATATATGAGCATGCCATTTAAATAAATATCACTTACCACAGAGCCTTACAACCATTCTTGATTAGCTAGAAGTCAGCATCCATACTCCGATAATAAAAACTCCTTGAAATGTTATCACAAAAATCACTTCACACACAAAACTTTTACATTGTAATAATACTATTTTCTAATAAACACTACAGCAATTGAAATTTGAACAAATATTAGTACTAAAATGTAAAGTTTGCGAGACTCCAAAGAGGTTTAAACTATTAACATGACGCCTATTGGACAAACATCTGAAAGAAATAATTATTATTATAAATCAATATAATAAATCAAATTAATTTCTATTCACAAATACCTGTGACTCAATCCAAATGCATATAAATTGCCAGTAGCCTGATGTGCTGAAGAAACACAGGTTGTTCTGTGAATAAATGTACTAAATATAATGAAAAACAATAATCAAATCAATCACAATTTCTTTAAATAATACATATTTACAAACTACAACCAAATGAAACCATACAACAAAATAATAGTATAATTACCTTAACTTCAAAACTCTGATACGCACTAAGGATTCCAATAGTCTTCTAAATACAAATGAGTAACAATTCAATGTACTCGACTTCTAGTAAAATCTGCAAAATAGTATAATACTAATAATAGATATATAACTATCAAATTCATTTATATCGAGATTACAAAAACTAGTATAGGTATACTTATCTCAGATTTGGCCGATCTGCTTATGAATTATCTATTGTATAATGTCCTGGACGTATAAGTTGTTCTGTAAATTAAACAAAATGCTCATTATCAATAGTATAATTACATTAAAATAGTAATATAATATTATAAGTAACCGTATAATTACTGGTATAAAAAGAAACACATGAAGAGATTATATAAAAAATTCATTGAACACACAGAAATAATAATTTTACAGTCATTGGCCCATTTGTGTAATGTAAAGCCTACCCCCCTCCCACCCCCCTCCCCAAGTAATTGAATTATTTCCGTCTGTAGGTTAATTAAGTCCACATAACAATCCCTATCTAATATCTCGGACTATAGGTTATTGGATAAATTTTTGTTTCAGCCTGACATTTTGAAACATCGCATAGCTAAAAAAGGTGCACATGCTTTGCCATAAGTGACGGTGGTGAGCTTAAGTTTCTAATTCAGACTCAGGTGAATTTCTCCAAAGTATAAGTTGGTAGTACTGGTCTGCTTCTCGAACTTTTATTTGTCTGTACATTTTAACTATATCTGCAACAAAGACATGAAGATGACAGCGAAATCTAATCAAAATTGAAAATAGGTCTTGTTGCAGTTTTGCACCTATGTGTAGTGAATCATTTAATGACACTCCAGAACTTGTCTTGCACGATGCACCACACTGATCTTTTTATAATTTCTTTTCTTTATTACTGCATGAGTCTACTGGGACCTTATACAAATCAATACGCTCTGCATGCCCTAACCTGATATACTCCTGGATGAAATCAGAGTATGCCTTTGCTAAGTTGGGATCCCGACTGAAACGTCTTTCTAAATTTTCGAATCCGCGTTTTGCTCTGTTAAACGACTCTCCTAAGCTGCCCCGTTTAAATGATATGAATGGTAAAGCAACCTCAAACACACCGTCATTCTTTCTGACTACATTAGAGACAGAATGCTCCTCACACAACCTATCTGACCTATTCAGAGCAACATTGTTTGAAGAAACTTCTTCAAGTTGCCAGAACTTGGACAGATTATTGTGGAGGTCTTCATTGGAGATAAACCCAACATAAGCGATAACATCAGAATTTTTGTAAATGCCAGATAATAACCATCCAAACTGACTTTTTCTTAATACCGGCAAACAATGATCTAGCCGAATGCAACCCTATTGCAATATATCAAAATACAACTCAGCACTTATTAACAACTCGACGGGTGAGGAAACATTGAACTCTGGATCAGCTAAATCTACATTATTCGGTATCTACCAATCATGGTAGTCTATAAAGCTGCTGGGTAGGTTTTGTGTAACATGATCGACCACCACACAGTAAATGGTCCATTGATACTCAGAAAGTCTGGATCTGATTTTAATTTTCCCTGCTTGCTGACTGATACCTGATTGTCCCTGCAACATGTTCATCCTACTCAGCAAAACTATTGTAGGGCATTTCAGTTTCCTTATTATAGAACTGGTAACTAAATTTATTTGAGAACCACTATCCTGTAGAGCCCTCACACAATGGGTTTTGCCATTTGCATCGAAAACATATAGAGAGACTGTGGAAAGAAAAGTTTGTATGTTATTGTAACTAGCTAAAAGAACATTGTTGCCAGAATTGAGTTGATTGGCTAGTTGATGGTGACGAAGAACTATTTTCATCATTAATTATAATGTTGTGGGGCTCTTTACATCTATAGCAAGTACCTTTAAAACTACATCTCTTAGCATCATGTGCAGGAAGTAAACAACGAGTGCACAGTGAATGCTTTAACGCCAGTTCCTTGCACCCTGAAATCTCCAAGTCCTTAAACATGGAACTTTTGTACATTGGATGACTTCCCTTACTACAATAACAACACGGAGATAGTACTTTTTTCACAGTACTAACATGAACCATTTTAGAATTTCCCTGAATGGGTCTACTTTCTAATTGTGGGTCTACTTACTTGTCCTGGACAAATTCCATGCCATGCGAGTATGGCTGTCAGCTTTCTTGTTCAGCATATACAACAGAATAAGATCCTAATGTTTAGTTGGTTCATATAGAGCTGAAAGAGCACGTATTTGTAGCCTCGCACTGCACAGAAAAGTGCTCTGAGTTTCATGTGTTCTGTGTGTATCTGGGGTATGTTGTCAATCTGCTGCAAATCGAATTCACTATTAAAAATTATTGTCATAAGTCTTACACAGTAGCTCATAGGCCATAGTGTAATACTCATTCGTTAAGCTTAAAGATGATATTAGTTTTGCAGCAAACGATAGTAGAGCTCCCTTTAGAGAGTGCAACTTTTGGACTTCCAGCAACTTTGTGTTATTGTGAATTTAGGAGTTATAAAGATCTAATAAATTGGGTCCACTCAAAATAATCACCGTTGAACTTGGGTAACGTGATCTCTGGTAACTTAACATCTAATGCTGGATTTGAATCTACCGACCTAGACAGTGATGGGGTACCAATATTCGTAAGAGCATCTAAACGTGACATATGCTAAATAACATGTACATTAATTAACTTATTCTATTTGTACCTTACCTTACAAGTTACAACTGTCGTAAATACCGCTTTCACGTGTCTTGTGTTATTGTATAAGGTGTGACATAGCCTTCTGTGCCAGGTGTGCTCCAATTCTCAGATGAGCCCCAGTAACACGAATAACAGCGATGACAAACTCTGGAGCCTCGTGCGCCTAACTTCTTCTCAAATGAAATCTGCGTGCATCCACTCAATTCACCAATAATAAATATTGCTGCTCTATTGTTGAGCTTGAGCGTATTCAATTCTTGTTTTTAGCGTGAATAGTTTTAAGTTTCAACCATTTATGAAACTTTTTATCAACTTTCTTCACGGCGAAAAAATCGGCGTCTTTTTATATATATTAGCACTGATTTTATTAATATTATGCGTGATGAAGGACCAAACTTTGTGGTATAAAAAGAAACACGCGAAGAAATTATATACAGAATCTATTGAACACAGAAATAATAATTTTACATTTACGAAGACTTGTAGAATAGACGGCGGCTTAGACATTAGACAAAAGTGACAGAAGTGACAGAACAGATTGTACAAGGCATGCAACATGCAACATGCAACATGCATGCATGTGCAATCCTATCGTAAGACACTCTCCTAGTAGTGGGAGCGGCGCGAAATTTGAATACAAAATTTAATCGTCCAATAATTGATTTTCGTAAAAAAGATCCTTAATATAACGTATCTATCAGGCTTTAATCTAAAAACTCCTTCCGGAACTTTCAATCATTTTTAAAAGATTCCAAATTTTCAAACAAGTTTGTAAAGAATAAATTGGATATAAATCATTTTCAAAGTTCACTTCTAGTGATGTAACTAAACAATACAAAATATTATTTATGACATTTATGATTATTACTCTTAAATTTTCAATTCTATACTGTTACAATAAAAATAATCTCTTTTATTTATTTACTTTTATATTTTTACCCTGTTTTGTTGCTGAAAAACCGGAACAAATCCTTCTAGCAATATATATAAATATATAAAGCGAGAGGTTTTTCTTCAGATGGTGAAATAATATAATAAAATTGTTTCTTGGGCATCCATCCAGTAATTAAAAAACAGTTTTAAGTTACTCGTAATACAATTTCCAAACTGACAACATGTTCGTTTGGAATAAGCTTTTTTATAATAAAATATATCATTTATTTTAATTTTACAATTTTTTTAAATTTCATAACTCGACGTTTTATCAATTTTTTATTTCATATTTATTTTTTTCGTGCAATTGTATGTGTTTTTGTGTTATTTTTCAAAGTTTATTTGTATGCACTGAAGATGGGTCAAATCAAGACCCGAAACGTATGTTCTCTAAATAAAAACATTTTTCATTAAAACTGTTTTTTAATTACTGGATGGATGCCCAAGAAACAATTTTATATATATATATATATATATATATATATATATATATATATATCTTATATATAAGTGGAGCTCTAGATGAAATAATCCGCTAAAACTCGAAAACGGCTAAACTTTACATTTTTAATGGGCACAACTAGTGTAACCGCCTAAAAAAAGGTGATTTTTGGGAATTTATATTAAAAAAATACTTTATCAATCATTTCAAATTTCAGGAATATATTTACACATGTTTTAAGAATACATAGTAAAATTTTTGAAGAAAAAAATTAAATATTTTTTAAGTTATAGTCGATCTCCAACGACGCGACAAAAAAGGTCCTTCACTGCTGCAGTAATTTCGGCCATCTACGTGGATGATATTTAAAAAAAATCTCATTAATCTAGATAATATTGTCTGTAAAATGACCTACAAAAAAAAGAAAAAATTACGTAAGATTTCTATTCCTATTTTTAACAAAATAAGTAAAATCAAAATGCTGTTTTAAATAAATATAAATAACAAAAAAAAACAGAATTGAAAGTTTTACTACTTTAGAACATTTTGAATTAATTTGCTATATTAGAAATAATTTAGATGATAAAATTATACTGACGTCTTTCATAGATTGATATTTT
Source organism: Ctenocephalides felis (assembly GCF_003426905.1). NCBI lineage: Eukaryota > Metazoa > Arthropoda > Insecta > Siphonaptera > Pulicidae > Ctenocephalides > Ctenocephalides felis. Next base: position 46,659,300 of record NW_020539726.1, read on the forward strand.
TTAAACATTTGCTTGATATACAATCCTGTAAAAAAAACTTATTAAAAAATTAAGATGTAATAAAATTGAAAGCTAAGGATAATAAATTAAAAAAAAATCGAAGTAAATTCTAGTTCAAGATATTTATTCCTATATTCTATGGGTAAAAAAAATTCTAAATAAATATCCATAGTAAACGAGAAATTAAAATTTAGGATTCTCATTATTGTATCTTGAAATTGTAAATAACATATAGCTTAAGAGTATCATTAATTTTGTAATAGACAATCAATGTAAGGTGAATAAATTTATTTATTAAAAACAAGCTATTTATAAATATAAATATGTATTAAAAATTTGAAATTTGTAAACAACCATTAACACATTTTATAAATTCATACTAAAGTGCATTCTCAATAATTAAATTTTTACAAGATTAGATTAATTAAAAAGGTTCAGAATATACTCTATCATTTATTTTGGCATACCGGTTACTATGGCAAATAACTTTTTCTTAGGACTAATCTCAGCATAAGAAAACAAGCAAATTATTAAACTAACTTTTGAATAAGTTTCAATTTAAATTTGCATTTAAATAATTAAATCATCAGTAACTATTCATTAATTACGTGATGAAAATATGCAGCAATGGAACGCCGATATTTTTATGGTATAGAACCAATATTTTATGACAAAATATTGCAAAATCAATAATATCATATTATTATGGATTATAATATTATGTCCAATTATAATATTCCTATTAGTAATAGTAACATATGTTACAAGTACTAAAAATCAGGTTAGTTCTATATTAGTAAAATAAAAATTCAAAATAAAAAATGAAGGAAAAAAATACAATTGGACATAATATTATAATCCATAATAATATGATATTATCTTCCAAACCATACATTTGTTCAAAACGTAATATAGTTTAAAAAAAATTAAATTATTTATTAAATAATAATTTTACCTGAAAAAATTGAAGATTTTCAGATTGAAAAACAAAGATTTTCATTACACATTTATATATTAATTAAATATAATTAATAAAATAATTACATTGATAATTATTATACTTATAGCTAACAATAAGATGCAACTATTTTCCACACCACCCAGGAGGTATAGTTGCCAGGCGCGCTTTTTTTAATGTGGTGTCGCCGTACAAATTGAGTACAGCCCTAGTCCACTTACAAAATAACTTAAATTAATTAAGTAAGCTAATTTACTAAGCCTAACTTAAATGATAGGAATATAACATGAAAAATACCCCACGAGATGATTAAATGTATATGAAGATCTTCTTTAGAAAAAAAACCGTAGACGATGCAAGAACCTGTTAGAAATTAAATGTAAAATTGTAATGTACTGTGGTAATTTTGTAATTAAGAAAAAAAAAGAAAAAAAAAAGTATTTACATGATGTACCCCCCTAAGATCCACCATGTAAATACTTTAACTTCATAGGTTCCCAGCACTATGAAGCTTATAGAGGAGTGCACTTATAAAGTTCATAAATTTGTGTATTAAGTATTGTTATATGAATTAATTTTAAATAATTGTGAAAAAACGCGAAATCTATGCGAACTGGAAGGTCCTTGCCGTCTTCCCCACCCATTTTTAAAATAAAAAATAGTGAACTACCAGCCTAATGTATTCTAGCCTAATTTTAACTTAATAATATATCCATGTGTACGTCTTCCAATTTTGTAGGCAATTTTCTGGTTGGTTCTAATCTTGTATGTATCTTCATCTCGTATGGATCTTGATCTTGATGTTTCACTGTATGTATCTTGATCTTGAACTATATCTTGATCTTGAATTGTGAATATTAAGGTTTTGCACTGTATATATCATGATATAGCACTGTACACAACACTGTCTGGCACTGTATATGACACGATTTTGCCCAAGATATATCTTATTTATAATATGTATATAAATCCGTCCACGAATCAAATATAAAGAATGAACAACGTAAATGGGGCCCCGATGAAATAATATAGAAAATGATTGCAAAAAACTAATATCGTCTTATCTATCTTAGCAAGTAGGATAGATACCATCTTAATATAACAAAATAATATAGAAAATGATCGCAAAAAAACTAATATCTTATGATCTATCTTAGCAAGTAAGATAGATATCTTAATATAACAAAATAATATAGAAAATGATCGCAAAAAAACTAATATCTTCTGATCTATCTTAGCAAGTAAGATACTCATCTTAATATAACGTTCTCCTGGCGCTCCTGGTGATAAAGTGGTCCATCCTACTTAGTAAAGTGATTTATCTTGGTAAGTAACAAACTTATCTGAATATAACAAACGTTCTCCTGGTCGTGTGCGCTCCTGGTTGCAAAGTGGTCCTACTCTTGTACACTGGTTACCACCAACGTCCTGGTAAACATTCTTCCGTTCTAGTAATAGTAATAGTGTTTTCAGGATCTATTCCTCTAGTAACTTCTGTGTTCAACCTAAAATTAAAATTTTATTTAATTCTATCAAGATTAAAAAGATTTGTATATAGCTCAGAGTTTCGTACCATCTCACGAACATTGCCAAGTTCAACTACTTATAAATTCAGCATTCCTCTACCAGGAGACTCATTGTGCGACCAGTAAAAGTAAAGTTAATTCATGAAATTGTGTTCATTACATTACGACACGAAAAGTAATCAAATTAACTTTTTAAAAAAATATAACTGAATGTTATAAATCTATAAAAAAGTTACTTCTTTCCATGGGCCACTTAGCAAACCAATAAAAAATTAAATTTAATAATAATTATAAAAATAATAGCACAAATAATATTAATTATTAAATTAAGTGCATGGGGTTGCGGTGCTTCTGGGAAAAACAACGCAGGGGCCCATACACTCAGGGATATAAAACAAAAATTAATCAATTAATAAATTAAATTTAAATGTGAAACCCGACTACTTGGACCTGCCGTGGGGGGTAGGCGGCAGGAACGTAGCTTCAAACGCGCAATTTTCATCATAATACGTTCGTTCGTTTTTCGAAAATTAAAAAAAAGTGTGTACCATGTACTCGAAATAACGCAAAATGGTAAATGAAAAATTACTTTTATAACTATATCAAATAAACTAAGTTACAATTAATATCAAAAAAAGTTTAATGCACAATGAGGCTCCGAAGTTATTATTCACTGCACATAGCACTGTTGGCACTGTAGAAAATCTGAAAAGAAACGAACTACATTAAAAATTGATTAAACAACTACATTAAATAATTATAACAAGTCAATTGCAAATAATTCCAACATAAGTTCAAATATAAAAGTTTTCTAATTCTGTCGGTTGTAATAGTTTTCTAATTCTAATCTTTTTTCATTATTATTGACTTTGTAGTCAAATATATTAGCCATTTTCAATTAAAATGATTTTGAACAATTATTATGCAATATTCATAGTTTAATGTTATAAGACTTAATCAAATTTATACATATACTGCATTAGTTATTTCTATTTTTAATTTAATAATTCAATATTTAAATCAAAATGTATATTCAAATAAATTATATAAAATTGAATTTTATGTTATAAAATCATAATTAAACACTACAGTTGGAATTATTTATATTTATATAATATAAAATATATACAATATACATTAGATACATATATACATATATATATATATATATATATATATATATATATATATATGTACTTGCGCTTTCATTTGATTTATTTTTATTATTTTATTGTATTATAATTAAAAAAAAAATTTGAAAACCGTTTTTATTTATATCATTGGATGTACACTACTTTCTATATTTTAATATAATTTTGGCCGAAGTGTTATTTCAAAACCATTAACATCAACTCTATGGCAAAAATTATTTTGAAATAGAAAAAATAATATAAATCGATTTATATAAATAATGAACAGTTTCCATTTTTTTATTTATAATTCACTAAATAAAATTAAATAAATCAAAACACAAGCAAACACCATGCATAAATCATATATTCAAGAAACTACTTGAAAGAAGTTTTGGAATAATATTAATTATTATAATTGACTTACCATTCAGTGTAGTATCACCACGAGGTCCCAACACAAAATGAGTTAACATGGTTTCTGCGCAAGCTTTTATGGGGGCAAAAAGGCGCCAAAACAATATAAATCGTTACCCGTTAATAGCTATACTCGCTTATGTCGTTACCAACATATTCAAAATCAAATTCAAATTCAAATCTTATATTTTTGTCATAGTGTTTGGTTGTTATCTTATCAATAAATAGTTTTGGGTATTAGGCAATTGATAGCGCTAGTGTTGGCAAAATCACAGATAACCTGTCATTGTTTATTTACATTTGGAGTTTTGAAGAAAATAAACAAATAAATTCAGTCTTAAAAGAATTTGAATATCTTTTAGAAAGATCATAGTGATTATATGGATACATATACCTAATTTTAATTAAGTCATAATTTAGTACATTAATATAAAGTGAATCTCTGGATTTTCCTTTTGAAATTGTATGTTATTTGTCAAATTAATTACTCAATGTCTATCTTTGTAGACAGATTGTAATTTATAAGAAAATAAAAAAAATAAAAAATTTGTGTACTTGGTATGAAATTATATACACTAAAGATGAAATTAAATTTTGAAATCATGTTCTATTATACATGTATATATACCTAACATTATGTATGCATTTAAACGTGATATATGCTAAACAACATGTACATCAATTAACTTATTCTATTTGTACCTTACCTTACAAGTTACAACTGTCGTAAATACCGCTTTCACATAGCGAAAAAGTGTTGCAGATGAGAGAACAGTTTTGACACAAATATGTACACAATAAGCCAGTGGATGTCCTTTGATCTACAGTAAATGTATTATTGTTGTCAAAATGAAATTAATTAAATAAAATATAATTAACTAGATGACTCGACAGACGTTGTCCTGTACCCATGTCTGCAATTTTTTAATATACTAATATTTGCCGGTTACCTACAAATAATTATTGTTTTTTAAATTACTCTTCAATTTAAATTACTCTTAATTTACTCTAAATAAAATGATAAGTCTCAATTCCCACACTATATTGGAAATTGAATTCTTTTAAACGGTATAACATAACCATAACCACAACATTACACTGGTACTTCATGATGGATTAAATTAATTTATCTATTTAAAAAGCAAAAAAGGAAAATGTGAAAGATAACATAAATCGAAAACACAAAAATGAATTAAAAATGCACCTAACCTTTTAAGTAATTGATCGCAAATGCTCAGGGGCCGGAATGAAACAGAGTGACAATATAGAAAACGTAATAACCCACATCATTTTAACACACCAACACATGCACAGATACAAATCATCAATTTATTATTAATATTTGTTAACGGACTGACTCGGTTATTATGTAAATAATGTTATTGTCATGTTATTATGTTTATTAGAATTTAGTTTTTTCATGCAAATCCCTGTTAAGAAATTTTCTTCATGTAAAAACTATTTATTCAACAAGAACAAATTCGTTTAACAAATAAATAAATAGAATCGTATTAACTAATTATTAATAACTAAATAAATAATTATTTATATTTAATTGTCTTCTGTCTCCGGTTGGTTTTTTTTACACTGAAAGAGTCGCACGACTCCTCTTTTTATTGACCTCATATTGTGTATCACTTGTTCCTAAAAATTAGAAATATAATATACAGAGTGTCCAAGAACTCTATGTCAAGCCGAAACGGGGTGATAGTATTGACCTTAACCCCTTAACGCACAGTTTTTTTTGAAAAAAAACGGCCAAAAATAATTAATTTTTTTAAATGTAAAAACACAAACTTTAACATATTGTTCCGGCAAAAAAAATCAAAATTGGTCAAAATTTTTAGTTTAATTTTGGATTTTGATCCACAGTGCAGAAAAGAGCTAAATATGCAATGTTACACGTCCATCGACTTTTTTATTTTACTAATTTACAATTACTATTTCGTGAAAAACATTATCAGTAATAAATATTACACATGTATCGACTCCATTTTCTTTTCTTTTTTCCTATGCTATCCCTTTCAGAACAACACCCGGCGCAATATGTTGTGGCAGCATCTTTTTGTAAATTTAATCCTATATAAATGATAACGAGCGTGCAAGTTAAGGGGTTAACTGTCCTGATTTTTTTTTAAAAAAAAAAACGTCACGCACACGTATTATACAACGTTATATGGAAATTATGAGCTTATAAGTGCATCTTAAGACTTTGGTAAACTGTGACCGTTTGTCGGACATTGTGGTTAATTTCTATTAATTTCGTTCATTTAAACTTTAGAATCATAACCGTGAATAACATTTTTAAGACCATAGTGATAAATAAGCACACAATTGCCCCAAGTTTTCAACAATTAAAACTTTTTGTTGGAGTGTATCATTGCTTTCGACTGTGGTCCTAATAGTACTAGTGACGTTATTCACGATTACGGTTCCAAAATTTAAATGAACAAAATTAAAAATTAAAATTAACCATAATGAAATACTATAACCAAAAAATGGTTATAATTACACATAATTTCCAAACAATGGGGATAGTTTTTTTCTAATTTTTTCAGGACACTGAAGGTCAATACTTTCACTCTGTTTCGGTTTGAGATTGAGTTGTGGGATACCCTATATATATATATATATATATATATATATATATATATATATATATATATATTATAATTATAAGTATATTACCTGCATCAAATTAAAGCACATGGCAATCAAAGCCATACCCAACATCAAATACATAGCGCACAGGATGAAACTAAGTTCCAAACCCTTTTCGGAAGTTATTCTTTAATTTGAATATTAAATTAATATAATTTATTAATTTATAAAACTAAATTTTATCAATCTACCTATCCCCTGGTACAATATCACCAAATCCAATCGAACTTAGAGAAATAAAACAGAAATAGGACCCGTCCACACTGTCCCAATCTTCCCAACGGGAGAACAGACAGGAACCAAAAATAATATACCTAAAAAATAAATGACAAAATAAGGGGCTGATTGTCAGATGACATAGAAATGTTATGTCGCATCTACAAAGTAAGATTCTTACTTTGTAAGATTCCTTTATCTTTATCCCTTTATCTTACCCGACCATTATGGCCAAACACAAAGTGATGGGGACAGAAACCCTTTCGTACCGATCCAAACCTGTCCTTTTGCCATCCTCGTACTCCTCGTCATCAAAGTCAAGTTCTTCGTCCCAGTAAGTGGACGATGTTGAAGCCGAAGTCGATTTGGAACTGTGGGAAGTCATCTCCATTTCGATGCCGTTCAGGTAGAGATTAGGACGAGACATTCCTGCTTGGGAGGAACGTTCCAAGTAATTGCGCAGCTGAGGAAGAAAAAATGAACTAGTTGCACGTATCATTATATAATAGACAATTTCAATGATATATATATATACATATATATTTAAATGATTTTCAATTTTACCCTCCATTCGTTGGCATCGGCGTTGCTCGCCCTCCTCCGCATCGCCCTTCGCCTTGCAACACTCGGACAGACGCGACACAAACAGCACTTGGCGTAGATCCATTTGAAGCATCTTGCCAATATATCACCTGAATAATCAAATAATTACACCAAAATAACACGATACGAATATCATTATCATTATCATTACCTATATTCGATAAATATAAAAGAAATAAGGGCATGCCCACGATGGCGTACAGTATTGTTGCCACTTTGCCCCATTCCGTGCGAGGAGAGATGTTGCCGTAACCTGGAAAAGATAATACATACACACAACATGAACAATACTACATACTCTGTACGGATCACAGGTATGTACTCTAAGAAAGGCCGGCAAAAACTATCCGGAGAGTATTGGAAATGTGGTACTGATGAAGATAAGGTAACACATGAAGAAAGTGGTTGAAGATAAAACTCTACTGAGTACGATCCTGAAAAGGAAAGTGAACTGTATCGGACACATTCTGCCAAATGACTGCCTTCTACGAAACAAGAATAAGCTCATATTCTGAAATTACAGCATCGTCTTCTCATAATTCTTCGTCATGTTTACGATCAGGATATTTCATTAGTAACGTTTACCAAGTAAAAAATTTTGAACTAGTGGTGTATGGCATCGTGCTTTAAGGCAAATTGCTGGAACTTCCCGTACCGAAATATTCGAGAAATTTTAAACGTTTTCAAATATATTATTACAAATACTGTAACTTTGATTATTTTTGCTATCTTGTTATATCTGAGCAAATCAAATGTAAATCATAAATCTATTTATCTCCAGAAAGAACATTAACAATCGTCATTTCATTTCGAATTCAATTTCAAAAAAAAATAGTTGCCTAATTTACACAAAATTGAAAAAGTATTGTCACAGTATAAACGAATTTGCAAATAATTCTGTGCGACATTTTCACTTATACTGTGCTTAGCTTGGCGGCATTTTCACATTTTTCAAAAACGTTTTCACAAAATTGGAAAAGGGCTCCAAACACCCAACAGTCTAAACGCACTTGGGTAAACTTTTGTACCAAATGGCGCTTAGACGGTGCTTAGCCTGGGCCATTTTTGAATTTTTAATCGATACTCCGTTCTCTCAAAAACTCGATTTCTATTTTTGCCTCTTTTGCTACTAACTCCTAACGGCTTAACCTGCTTTGCCAATAGTAACAGCACACATCTCCCTATCAATAGGAATCAATATTGTTTTTAACCATTCAAATCGGTTGATTCGTGCGCCCAAAACGTGGATGAAAAAATGCAGACATACAAAATCCAACACACAACATACACACACTTAATTTCTTCTGAGGTAAACCTAGTAAAATATTCAGAATTCAAAACGTCAGAAATGCAAAATTTTCATTTTCGATTTTCGGCCCAAAAGTTTGACCGACAAGCAAAGTTAAATTATTAACTTTGCAGAAAAAAGAGTGCCTACACAACGTATAAAATGTGTATGAAAAAATAAGGGATTAATGGTAATGAGAATAATAAAAAGGGAGAAAAAGGAATCATTGATTTGATTTGTGTTACTCTATCTACTCACACCACGAACAGACTACTATTTAAGTCCATTATCTCACCTATAGTAGTAATAACAGTCAACGAATACAAGAATGCCCCAAAAAACGACCACACGGTCTCCTCGTGCTCATCATCAGCACCACCAGCACCACCAGCACCCTCATCATCGTTTCCAGCGGCTTCGCCGACTGCACCTGCACACCTCCGCCGGCCGCTGCGAAGTCGCTCCTCCATTCGCGGCGACGACGACGACGACGACGACGGCGGCGGCGGCGGCGCCTTCTTCGCCGGTTTCGAAGGGCTAAAACCCGACCATCCACCACGAGCGGCCGTCACCACCGTTCTCTGGTAGGACAACAATTCAGAAGAAACTCTGGCACAGGCAAAAGATATACCAAGTAAATTTATGTTGGTAAAATAATTCACGTTCGATGTTATTCATGTTACGTACGTACATATCTCTGAAGACTGTCTCGTTGAAGGTGTTCTGTTGGCAACAGGACACCAACCAGAGTCGTTCCACCACTGAATTTCGTGCTCTGGTCATCCCTGCCCATAGTTGGAGGACGTCCCCGCCTTCGATGGCTATGAACATGAAGGCTCCTGAACAAATAATATAATTGTCTGTCATGTATCATATATTATTTATAATAGACACCAGTAATCGTAAATCTTGTTAGTCTCAATTAGTGAAATATTATGTGTGGGAAGGGAAGATCTAGTAAGATATCAAGCGTATTTATTTTTCACCTGAATTAAAAATAAATCAATATTTTTTAAAAAAATTCAAACTTTCAGCATTTTTTCTTTGTAAAATACAACTGATGTTTAGTTTAAGTATTATTAATATTTTACCATAAGAGGAAAGGGGCGTCCAAAAATCCTTAAAGGTTGATCACGTGATTAATCGACGACCTCTAATCAGAACAATATTGCAGGGGAGTTAAAATTTAGGGCTGTATGTATTATTTACAGACGCCAGTAATCTTAAACCTTGAAGAAATAGGGACTCCACTGAAGAGTAAAATAAATAGCAACGTAAAAGATCAAAAGAGAAATTTACTGACAAGCAAATTGAACAGCGAGATCAAAAATTAGATGATAAAGGACTCTGCTGACGAGAAAATTAAATAAGGGCATAAAAAGGGACTCTACTGACAAGCAAATTGAATCACAATCGAAAAGACAAAATTTAGTTTGGTTTGACCGTATTGTTGTTGTGATCATTTTCGAATTCAATCTAAACAATATGGTAGGAAGGTGAAAATTTAGGGTCGTGTGTATTGTAAGCAAATTGGTTCTAAATATTCAGAAAAATGTTTGTTTTGAAGTTAAATTCAAGCTCAGATAATTATTAATTAAAATTTAGTTAAAAATCTTCACCGACTGAAAGCAAGATAAAATGATTCGATTACAAAAATGTAAATTACTAAAGAGATCTGTGGTAGGAGAGTAAAAATTTATGCATGACATTTTTAGATATTTTAGAATTACCTGCTATCGTATAAGAAACTACAAGTCCAATGATTCCAACATTACTGAACATAAAGGCAATAAAGTTCCTCAAGTAGTTCCTCAGCCTCGAAGCCAATGTCTTCTGCTTCACAGGCCTCCTCCTCCGACAACCTTTCTTTCCATTTTTTTTAATTTATATCACTATCACCGACTTTTCAGCACCATTTTATTAATTGAATTATTATAAATTAATCAATAATTTAAATATGAATAAAAGCATTCATTTTGTAATTGTCTTATTGGTAACTTATTGTTCGTTTTATGGGTTTTTGACCACTTTTGCATTTTCATAAAATTATATTATGAGCTGGATGAAAACATTTTGTTAATAATAATAATAATATAATAATTATCATATTATTATTAAATAATCAACAATATTTTAATACCCAAACCTTTTTACCTCAAAAGTTTGGTGTTAAATATATCTGTAAGTCTATTTTTATTCTACAATAGCCATGTGCATGTATGTATATTCATATATGACGTATAATAAATTTTCTAATGATTGTTTATTTTCATCCATAATGTAAGTTTTACGATGCTCGTCTAATAAAAATCATTTTTATTGGATCGCATTAGCATTTTCTATTTGTATTTGTATCAAGATGAGGATATAGTTTATTATTAAAATCGACATTAAAACGAGATGATTATTTTATAAACGACTCGGAAAATATTTCATTAGGACGATAAAACGGGGACTGAATTCACTTAAAAGATAAATAAACAATTTTAAAACTGCTTGTAGATTGTTTGAGACAAATTTTTAAAAGAAAGAGTAACTTTTTCAAATTAATTGAATAGATAATAAGAATTAATTAGGTTAAATCAAATGTTTTTATATTCAAATATACTTCAATTTAACATATAATAGAACGTTTAAACATAATACAAATTTGTGCATTTATTATAAAGTATAAAGATAAAATTTTATATATAAAAATACACAATGACTATTAGTTCATATGCATTACATGAAAACAAATCTATGAATATGAGAAATGTTCACTAAAAATTTACTAGTGGTGTGAGGCATCTTGCCTTAAGACAAATTGCTGGAACTTCGCGTACAGTAATGAATATTCGAGGACTATATTGAATGTTCATAAATAGATATTTATAATACTGCTGCACTTTCATTTTTCGTATTTTATAGACGACGTTTTTATACGTTTATATGCAAAATGAATAAACAAAACTTGATCAAGCGAAGTTAGAATGAAAGACCTTACCTCATATTTCTAAAAATTATGTAAACTGAATTGCAAAATTCTTTATTTTAAGTATATAGACGAGCTTTAGAACTTCAGCTAAAATTAAAATAAAATCAAAATATTCAAATAAATGTTTTTTAATTGTCTTCGCCAAAAAATGAATCAACACGTCTCCTTATAAAAAGGAACGAATGTTTTTTAAATAATTCAAATCAGTTGACCGGTGCTCCCAAAAACGTCGGCTAAAATTGTATCCCCACATATATATACACGCTCGTCCATTTTTCCTAACATGTCAAACTGTTCAGATGCCTCTGAAACGTAAAAATATGCAAAAAATTTCATTTTCGATTTTTGGACAATAATTATAACTTAAATGTCTGATACTATAAATATAGCAACTCGTAAAAAACATACTGTGTATCAGATTTTCAATTATTACGAATGCCATTATTAAATTTTTTTGAAGAGAAAAATTGTTTATAAAATTATTATAATCAATTCATTAATAAAAACTAAGAAATTTCATTCAACAAGTGCAACAATAATACACGAAAAAATTTGCAATAATTTGATCAAGGGTAATTTTAAAATGTCACCACAACTTTGATTTGTTATCAACATTTTTTTTTTCAAAATAAAAAATAACAAAGTATCAAATGTAATATTCACTCGTATTTTAATATTGTTAAACATTTCTTAAGCATCACTTATTTTTAGTTCACTCCACAACATGATATTAATATTTTTTTTAATTACTGGACTCATTCAATTCTTAATTAATTGTCTCCGATAATGTCGAAGATGCACCTTTGTCGTGGCAACGTCTTGAAATACTAGGAGTCTCTACGGTGGAGACGTCCGACGGTGCGCTCCTCTCTTGTCTTATGTAACTTGTACGCATTGTCAGCGGCGGAGAACCGACACTAACCGGATCGAAAAAAAATTTCGATTTCAAAAAAGTTCATTTTTTGAAATCGGCTTAGCTGTTTTTGAGGTAACGTCGACAAAGGGTCAAAAGTCTTACACACACGCACTCATATTTTTATTTTATTTATTTATTTATATTTATCCTATACAATTATTTTCATATCTCAGACACACAGAGGTGCCTGGTATGAGAGATTATGAAAACAGTTTTCATATTCTATATATATACATTTCATTAATATAACATCTATTATAATTAAAATATCTCTATCTTTATATAACTCTTCAGTCTTCTTAGTCTTCAAATTCCTTATAGTATTTCTTTATTTTGCTTTTAAATTTATCGTCATCATTGGTCATCCTAATATCGTTTGGCAATTCATTATATATTTTACTAGCGCTCAATATGACATTTTCTCTCAATTTCTTTCTATTGTGTTCAATGTGAAAATTGCTGTGTTGTCTAGTGTAGTTAGTGTTCATGTATATATTGATTTGTGTCTATTGTTGTACTTGTTTTAATTCTGTATATTAATTTGCATTTTTCTATTTATATTATTTTTTTAAGTGAAAGATTATTTGTTTCTGTCTGTAAGTATCTGGTGGGTGTTATATGTGGAAAATTATATGCTATTTTTGTGGCTTTATTCATTATTCTCTGTGTGTCATTTATAGGTTAGCTTTAGTTGTTTGGCTCCATGTTGTTATTCCATGTAAAATTATAGGTAGTATTTGCGTTTTAAGAATTATTAACTTCCCGTAGGAAAGTTATAGTAATGGGCCGAAAATCGAAAATGAAAATTTTTGCATTTCTCGACGTTTTGAAGGTTTCTGAATATTTTACTGGCATACCTCAGAAGAAATTGATGTGTGTGTGTTTTGTATGTTCGCAAATACGTTTAGACTGTGACTATACGCGAAGCACTTTTTCATTTTGTGTAAATTATTAGGCAACTATTTTTTTTGAAATTGAATTCGAAATGAAATGACGATTGTTAATGTTTGGAGATAAATTGATTTATGTTTTACATTTGATTTTGCTCAGATATAACAAAAGATAGCAAAAATAATGAAAGTTACAGTATTTTTATAATATATTTGAAAACATTTAAAATTTCTCGAATATTTCATTACGGTATGGAAGTTCCAGCAATTGCCTTAAGGCACGATGCCATACACCACTAGTCTTTTTTTTTTTATAAAATAGTGGATCCTTTTCAAAGCCCCGATTAATTTCTTTTCTTTCTTTTTATTTTGTTTATATGTTCTGTCCATGTCAGTTTTAGCATTTATTATCAGTCCTAAGTATTTTATGCTTTCCACTTTTTCTATTTCTGTATTATTTACTTTCTATATGCTCTCCAAAGTTGGTCTCATTCGATCAGAATGACTTGAAATGTTTCAAGAGAGAAAAAATAAACTTAGCAAATCGGATTTTCTGGCGAAAACATAAACTTCACCTGCGAGAAGTTAATTAAATCTAGATATGAGCGAGCTCGGTATCAATGTAGGAAAATGTGTTTCTATCCTGCGTGTTTTCAAGTGTGCATATGCGAATACACACATGAGCAAACATAAAATACACAAGTGTATATATATTATATATATATATATATATATATATATATATATATATAGTGAGGTGTATTCTTAGAGCGAGTACAAAGCACAAAATGCGTCAAAATAGAATTCGTTGCATGCGAAAAGAGGAGCTCCATAGCCAACGAACTGTTTCATTTACTCTAAGGCAGTTCTAATTGTAGAAATAACCAACCATCAAAAAGGTGGATATATATATATATATATATATATATATATATATATATATATATATAATTAATACAAATTCTTATAGAATAATAAAGGTGAAGTATTCTTCGCGAAAGATATTTCTAAACATGCATATGTTTCACTAGTAAATGAAATATGAACATAAGATAAAATGGAGTATGCAGAATTTTAGAAAATTTAATAGAAATTTTAACTATATATTATAATTGATATTATTGGAATAAGTCGTAAACATATTAATACAAAAACTAAAACATGCACTAAGTCAGCTTGGTCAGCTTAGCTAGTCTAATTATAAGCAATACGTGTACTAAAAGTCTATGTTTTTGCGCAAAATTTGTTCTGGGGATTAAAAATCCGAGTATGTAGGATTTTTCGCAAATTTAATAAGCTTTTTAACTATATATATTATTTTATATGTTTT
>NW_020539726.1:46675211-46696487 GCF_003426905.1 Ctenocephalides felis
ATATATATATATATATATATATATGTCATTATATTATATAACAGACCTCCTGATCCATACAAATAACGCACTCAGAGTTCATTACTGAGGTTTCTGCATTAATGCCATTATCGTTTGTAATAATATTTGAACAACTCGGTGACCCAACAACTGCAGGAGCTGTCGGAGTCTGAACTTCATCTCTGGTGAGTTCTTTAGATTTGAATACAAATTCCGATCCGTTCTTGGTTATAAATTCTTATGGCGTTCATTATCGCCTTGGGCTTCTCATCTTTAATACCGGCTTCACGAATATACTCGTATGTTATCTTCATTGTGTCATTTGATACTAAAAAAAAAAAAAAAACATAATTTTATTATATTAACAACTTGTGATTGATCTTTATCTCACCGATGTCCATGAGGCGTCCAAAATAAGGCAAATAGTTTAATAGCCCTTCAGATAATAAAATTTGCATCAGAGCCACATCCAAATTGGTTTCGCGGAAGCACTCTGGCATCGAATCCATCAATTGTTGGAATCTCATCAACCCAAATCTTCCTTGAAGAATTTTTCTTGCTCTCTGTCGATGTCCTGAATTGTCTTCACCAGCTTTTGTTTGCGCTCATCCCCTTTCAGAAGCAACTCGATTAAATGAGCTGCAAGCTCCATTCTCATTTCGGACAAATCGTTCTGCAATATTACACACATAAATAAATTACTATTATGATGTATGTTTTATATCTTTTATTACCAGTGTGCTATCATTTTGCATTTTCCTCTTCTCGAGTTCCAGCTTGGTCAGCTCACTCAATTGGGTCTCGACTAGACGTAGTCTCTGTACCAGGCACCAGCTTTCGCAGTCGTTTCTGTTTGCTAATAATTTTAAAAGGCACTCCCTTTGCATTTGTTCATCCCTTTGCAGAATTTCAATCAGCTCATTCTGTCTCGTGTCCCGTTTGCACAGATGAGAATCTATCATTTTACCTGTCTCTAATTCACTGTAGAAAATTAAATAATTAAAACACTAACCATGTGTAGGTGAAGAGAATTTTACAACGGACCTTTCTATGACATGATTTTTAACAGTGTCCAATTCACAACTTCTCCTGGAAAATATTTCTATGTCTCCTTGCAGCAACATTTGTTCCATAGAAAGTAAAACATCTTTTTTTCGCAATTCGTCGTGATTCCTTTCTCTGAAAATCTGCAAAAGCCTTTCCTCTTCTTCATGTTGCAATTGTGAGAATTGTTCATGAAATGATTCGGAATGTTTGATCGCCAGAAGCTGCCTGACGATGTTGTCAGTTCTTATTTCCACTGAGAAAAAAAGTTGAAATAGCTACGTACGTAAATGCATTAAGTAATATTTTAACATTTACCTGCCAGTAGATCATCAACGAACTTTTTTCTATCCTCGTCTTTCAGTTTTTGGAATTTTCGTACCTCCGATTCTAATAGGTCTTGTTGTGCTACCAACTCTTTTAAAAACTGCGAAATGAAAAACATATCATCTCCTATTATCTAATATTAATTAATAATGAAAAAATACACAAACCTTTTCTTTTTTAATCTTTCAGCCTCTCTAATTTCTAACTCTTGTTTAAAATTTCTTCATTCTGTTTCTCGATGCTAAAAAGTCAGCTTGCTTTTGTTCCTGATGAAAATAAATGTTATATATATATATATATATTTATATATACTGTGTGTGTGTTGTAAATTCATTTCAATATTCGGATTCATAAATGATACAATCTAAAATTTTTTAAGTAAACTTCTTTAGACACCTCTGCTACAAATTGGTAAAAAGTGTATATTTATGGACAAATGACAAGGTTAATTTTTCATTTAAATATAGGTGAAAAGTTTATTCCTTAAATTTCCATTACATACTTTCAATGTTAAATAGCTGCCTCTGGAATACTCATCCTTGTACTCTTTTTATATAAATCCCCATCAGCTTCATCTTTTTATATATAATATTATGCTCTAAAATAAAATCACATTTCATAAATCAATCATAATTCAAATATTTTCAATTTCTTATTTAATACTTACTTTCAGCAAAATATTTCCTTATACAATCGACCCCATTTTCGATTACAGCCTTTGGAGGCTCTTTGATTCTATCGCAATCCAAACTAATTACTTTTAAATTTCTACAAATGCATAATTTATAAGGCAATTCTGTTAATTTATCGTTTCCTCGTAGGGAAAGTTCTTGGAGTGTTTGCAAATTTCCAAATTGTCTGGTAAGTTTTTCAGACAGTTTTCGTTCAAATTTAATATTTGTAAATTGTAAAGATCACATATTGCGTTTGGTAGAACTTTTAAACGGTTGTTGTTTAAATATAATTCCTAAAAAAAATACCGATTGTATTAATGCAAAAAAAGAATTTGCTAATGTTATGTTTTCTCGTGAGTATGCGTGTGTGTGTGCATTTGTGTATAAACTTATTTCAGTATTCGTATTCTATTGAAAAAGACCTTTGGGGGCATCCATTAATCACGTGAGGTTTTTAGGGGGAGGGGGGTTTGACAAAAAATCACGAAATATCACGTGGGGGAGGGGTATAGTAAGATATCAAATGTATTTATTTTTTAACTGTTTTTTTTTGCAAATCTAACATTTTCAAACATAAATTACTTCATTCAAAAGTTTTACAGTTTTTTCACATAACTAATACACACTATGTAAATTTTTTGAAATTCCTTAAGCTCGTGCACTACAAATTCATTAAAAATGTTTTTTATAAATAAGTTTTATAATATATTTTCTCACCCTGAGATTAGTTAGCACATTTATTGACTGCGGCAAAGTAACTAATAAATTTTTGTGTAGATCTAAGATGGTTAATAAGTTTAAATCGTTTATTGATCCTCCGTTGTCTAAACTACTAAGACGATTATTGTGCAGGAGTAGAACTTCTTTGCGAAAGACTTTGCACAAAGTGAATATTCCCTGAGGCACTTGTTTTAAATCGCATTCTGATAAATCAAAGACAGGCTCTGGGTTCTCTCTAGCCTAAAAAATAAATAGATAAATGATATAAGTTTTTTATTACAATATAATCATTTTTTTTGTTGTGAAAATCGTTTTCTACTCGTCGAGACCTTCTAAACGATACCCAACAAGCAAGAACAATTTAAAATTTTCTGAAGTGAAACTTCTTTAGACACATCAGCAATAAATTCGTCAAAACTGTACATTTTGTGGACAAATTGCCTAGTTAATATACACAAAATGACAAAATAGACTATAATAATACTATAGTATATTAAATTATACATTACCAGGTATAATTTATGTTCCAAGTTAGCTTTAAGTTCTTTATTTTTCGACGGTGCCATTCCTTTATCGATAGTGCACCCCATTCAATCATTTATAATTTATTTTATTAATATTTTTTTTATCGACTACATTTTTAAAACTTTTGTTATCTATTATAATAATCACATGACCGTAAATAGTGAATAGAAAAACTTATACACATTATTTATTATGTCTTGTTTGTTTTTACATTTTGACAGTTTGCCATTTGACGTTTAGTTCATAGTGTTGCCAGACGAGAAAATGATGGTAAGGCGGGTAATTTAAACTGTTAAAAAATATGACGGTAGAAAATTAGACTTAAATATTTGAAGAGAAAACGAGAATCTTTGTAATGTGGAAAAAAAGGGTAGAAATTGATTTTTGATAAACGCGTATTCTTTCTTCATACAAATAATAATTGATTGCATTTTTTAATCATCATCAAATATCCAGATCTGTAATATTTTCAATGAAATTATGATAAAGTAATATAAAAGTTTGAGTTTTATTTTTGCATTGTTTTCTGCACAAACTGCATTATTCGTGGTTCTAGTTAGTTTTGAAATTTTTTACAGACATTCTGATTAACTGATTGTGGTAATTAATAGTTTTAAATATATATTCAGTTGTTAATAATTTTAAAATATGTGTAAGAATATCTATTCCAAGTTAAAATACATAAATCTATGACATTGCTTTATTATCATGATAATGGTAACTATATACATGAAATGAGCGCAAACACTTTATGACAATAACAATCACACATCAAAAACAAGAACAACAACAACAACAAAATTATCCTAAGACGCTTCATCTTTATAAGTTTCTTCTTTCTTCAAGCGCTTTCTGGCTCTGATGTCTTTCATAGTTTGTTCGATAGATCTCACATCCCTTTTATTCTCACTCGGAACTAGAAAGAGAACAACATTTGGTTTATATAAAGTAAAACAAATGAAGAGTCATTTATATTGTTTACCTATTCCATATGTAGTGTTAGCCATGGTGCTCCTCGCTTTCATATCATCGTTGTTAATTAAATGAGCATACTTGTTTCTATAGTTTGAAGCAGGTTCTTGAATAGGTTCTGTTCGTTCTGGGCTTGGTTCTCGTGCTTTTTCTTCACTCTTTGCAGGTAAGGGAAAGTGCTCTGCTTTGTACACTATGATGTGTCGCTCCTCATCTATGCCTTCGCTTTGCGTAGGCAAACCTGCCACTTCACAAACCTCGTGACTAGAAATTAAATATAATTATGAATGAATAATAAGGAATACATATGTATAGTACAGGGCTTACATAATGCTTCTAAAAATTTTATCCATGGGTTGGAATTCGTATTTTGTTTTTGTATCATCTTTGAGGAACTGGTTGATTTTTTCTTCGACTTTGATTCTGAATTTGCGAAGGTTTTCTTTTTCTGCATTCTGTCGTTTTTCCAGCTCCAATTTTTGCTCTGGAGAAAAAAAATAATTGAAATATTAACCCGATTTGTATTGTTTGCATATGCATTTTTCTTACTTTTGATGGCTTCTTTCTGTTTTTCACTAATTGATGGTGGTTTATCCATCGAATTTAAAATTGAACCCAACAAATCCATGTTTATTTATAAATTGCTTATTATTTATTCAAATTATCAGTTTAATTGATTTATATTATTATTTTTGACAGTTTACTACAGCAGGTTTAGGTTAAAAATGGTTATATGAAAAATTTTATTGTAATAATTTAAAAATATTTCTAAAATTTATTTTTTTCGAGTTAAATAATAAACCGCACATAAATTAGTAGTTAATTTGAGCGATAAAGAGTTATAATTGTTAATAAATATTTATTTTTATATTATTTTGACATACACTTGTTAGTAAAACAAAAATAACACGAAGTTGCAACTTTGTCTATGGATGACGCTAGTGTCACTTTTAACCGCGATTTTCAAATTTCATTTCTATTTCAGTTTGATTTTTATTTATTAAAAACACATGTAATATATTTATTAACTATTATAAATTGAAAGTAATTTATAATATATTCGTGTTTAATATAACACGTATTTAAATTTTAATTCTCAAAAATACTTCAATATTTATTTTTGCATTTTGTATATATATATGTAATATATACATATAATACAAACAATTGAATTTCTAGAGTGCTTTTGACTTCATTATTGGTGAAATCTCCTACATAATAATAATGATTTTTTTAAATTTTGAAATATATAATTAAGAGTATAAATGCATAATGTTCATCAGTAGTTCCGGAAGAAGAGGACATTCCATATCCCCGGAACATTGAGTAAAATATACAAAAAATGTAATAAATAATTTTATGACAAAAGGGATGCATTGAAAATGTATCATGCGATTTGCAGGCCAGCTAGTATATATATATATATATATGTATATGTATATATATATATATATATACAGACCTATTATTTACATCTGTTTAATTTTACGTTCGAGTATTATTATTATTTCTCCTGCAAGATTTTAACTGCCGCCGTTAAAACTTAAATTTCAAACACTGAGGCGTCGAAACGTAACCGAAAACGAAACGAAACGAAACGTGTGCCCGATTCATTTTACCAATTAAACACGAAGAAGAGGAAATTAAATGGCACTCGACCAGAATGGAGCAGAATGGGATCGTTAAATCTCACAAAACAAAACTGTTGTTTGTATTTCGGGATTATTTTTACGACTTTTCTACGGAACATCGGGTCAAATTATACGTAAAATAGGGGATAGGGGATTGAAATCGATTGGTATTGATTCGACTTATCGTTATAACTATAGTGTCAACTGTTTCGTAATAATTTGTTTCGAATCGCATCTTACTCGATTCGAATCGTATCAAGAACGATAAGCTTCTGATTAGTAATTAACAATGTGTCAATTCGAATCATTCGAATCATAATTTCATTTGTATTAAATTTAATTTGTTTCAAATCAACTCGTCAACCGAATCATGAGAACAAATTTGGAAAATGTATATGTGTGCGTATGTGAGCTGATTTTTTGATAAATATTTAGGTTTATAATATAATTCAATTCAGAAATAAATAAATTCCATTGGAACTGAAACAATTTTCGAAATGAACCGCAAGTGAACTAAATGCCAGATGTTGTTCGGAGTGTTCGACATATTTGTAAATATGTCAATTAGTTTTATTTAAATTTGTAAACTTTTATTATAAATACGCGAGCGTTTCAATATAAATACGAGCGAATTAATAAACTCTAGTAGTTCATGTAATATATAATAATGTTGTGGTTAATATAAACAAATATGTACACTTTATTTATTTATATTTTAGTAGGAAATAAATCGAATCGAAGGATTTAGTTTTTTGTATTGATATATTTTTTGTTAGCAACTCATTCGAAATTTATATATATATATATATATATATATATATATATATATATATATATATATATATGTATGTATATATTTAGTTAGCCTCTACTAGGTTTCACAATGATAGAAACACGATATTTGAAATGTTTTCTTTGGTCGAGTTGAAATAAATCTTCAACACAAAAATTGGCAGAACACTTCAAACGAAAAAAATATCACACAACACCTCTAAATACCAATATACACACTATTACTGTATATATTATACATATATAAAACATTTATAAGTGTATATCGTATTCATATTTAATTCTGTTTTCATTCTCGATACATATGCGTTCCTATTTTTTTGGCAGAAAACCGAAATAAAAGGTTCATTGTACTTTCTTTGGATATTCATCCAAGATATAAAATTTAAAATAGTTTATGTGATAATTTCATAATTATTTAATATTAATCGTACGTCAAAATAAACTCACCTATCTTAAGGCTCATACATTTTTTGTCGATTTGCTAATAACAGAGGTAGATATTTCAAGATATCCTTATTATCTCTTTAAAAACGCAACTTGCCACTAGGCAAATCTCAAACACTTTTTCACGTAAGACATGTCGTTGAAAAGAGCTCGAAGATCCAAATTCGAGTTTAGTATTTACTGTTAATTTTATGTTATGGTATAAGATAATTTTGAATCTCAATTTTATCTAAACTTATACTTAATATTTATTTATATTTTGTGGCTTTCAAGTTTAGACACTTACAATATAATAAAATTAATTCTTACTTATAACTTTCTCTAAATCATAAGATAAAAACCTAAAACTATAGCTAAAAGCTTAGGCCATAGATAAAAAAAATTCAAAACTTTACACGATAAATATTCAAATTTTGAGTTTTTAAAACACCATATATCGCTTAGACTATAACTAATTTAGTTAAACTAAGTTATTATATATAATTAAAAAGCTAATTTAATTTCTAAAAATTTTTATATACAATTTTGTAACTTTTGGTACAAAATTTTACACAAAAAATACTTAATCTTGGAATTTTCAACACACCATATTGCATAGACGTGACTATATCTAATTTAGTATATTTGTTTAGTTTTGGCGTTAATATGTTTGTAACTTATTACAACATATATAAACTATTATATATAGTTTAAAACATATAAAATTTGCTAAAATCCTGCATACTCGATTTGGAAATTTTTTGAACAAAATTTGCACGAAAAATTCTTTAAAATTGAAGTTTCAAAACACCATATTGCTTACATTAGATTTGTTCATTCTAAATCCGGAGCATTTTTTAGTTTTTGTGATAATATATTTTTAACTCGTTCCAAAACATATAAAATAATTATATAGTTAAAAAGCTTATTAAATTTGCGAAAATCCTACATACTCGGATTTTTAATCCCCAGAACAAATTTTTGCGCAAAAACATAGACTTTTTTAGTACACCGTATTGCTTATAATTAGACTAGACTATAATTTGATCAAGCTGACTTAGTGCATTTGTTTAGTTTTTGTATTAATATGTTTACGACTTATTCCAACACATATCAATTATAATATATAGTTAAAATTTCTTTTAAATTTTCTAAAATTCTGCACACTCCATTTTATCTTATGTTCATATTTCATTTTACTAGTGAAACATATGCATGTTTAGAAATATCTTTCGCGAAGAATACTTCACCTTTATTATTCTATAAGAATTTGTATTAATTATATATATATATATATATATATATATATATCCACCTTTTTGATGGTTGGTTATTTCTACAATTAGAACTGCCTTAGAGTAAATGAAACAGTTCGTTGGCTATGGAGCTCCTCTTTTCGCATGCAACGAATTCTATTTTGACGCATTTTGTGCTTTGTACTCGCTCTAAGAATACACCTCACTATATATATATATATATATATATATATATATATATATATATATATACACTTGTGTATATTTATGTTTGCTCATGTGTGTATTCGCATATGCACACTTGAAAACACGCAGGATAGAAACACATTTTTCCTACATTGATACGGAGCTCGCTCAATATCTAGATTTAATTAACTTCTCGCAGGTGAAGTTTATGTTTTCGCCAGAAAATCCGATTTGCTAAGTTTATATTTTCTTCTCGACATTTCAAGTCATTCTGAATCGAATAAGACCAACTTTGGAGAGCATATAGAAAGTAAATAATACAGAAATAGAAAAAGTGGAAAGCATAAAATACTTAGGACTGATAATAAATGCAAAACTGACATGGACAGAACATATAAACAAAATAAAAAGAAAGATAGGAACATTAATCGGGGCTTTGAAAAGGATCCACTATTTTATAAAAAAAAATAAGACTAGTGGTGTATGGCATCGTGCCTTAAGGCAAATTGCTAAAACTTCCCATACCGTAATGAAATATTCGAGAAATTTTAAATGTTTTCAAATATATCATAACAAATACTGTAACTTTCATTATTTTTGCTATTTTTTGTTATATCTGAGCAAATCAAATGTAAAACATAAATCAATTTATCTCCAGAACATTAACAATCGTCATTTTATTTCGAATTCAATTTCAAAAAAAATAGTTGCCTAATAATTTACACAAAATTGAAAAAGTGCTTGCGTATAGTCACAGTCTAAACGCATTTGCAAATAATTCTGTGCGGACATACAAAACACACACACATCAATTTCTTCTGAGGTATGCCAGTAAAATATTCAGAAACCTTCAAAACGTCGAGAAATGCAAAAATTTTTATTTTCGATTTTCGGCCCATTACTATAACTTTCCTACGGGAAGTTAATAA
This sequence comes from Ctenocephalides felis, assembly GCF_003426905.1. Taxonomy (NCBI): domain Eukaryota; kingdom Metazoa; phylum Arthropoda; class Insecta; order Siphonaptera; family Pulicidae; genus Ctenocephalides; species Ctenocephalides felis. The sequence goes on from NW_020539726.1 coordinate 46,684,694, forward strand.
TTCTTAAAACGCAAATACTACCTATAATTTTACATGGAACAACAACATGGAGCCAAACAACTAAAGCTAACCTATAAATGACATACAGAGAATAATGAATAAAGCCACAAAAATAGCATACAATTTTCCACATATAACACCCACCAGATACTTACAGACAGAAACAAATAATCTTTCACTTAAAAAAATAATATAAATAGAAAAATGCAAATTAATATACAGAATTAAAACAAGTACAACAATAGACACAAATCAATATATATGTATATGAACACTACACTAGACAACACAGCAATTTTCACATTGAACACAATAGAAAGAAATTGAGAGAAAATGTCATATTGAGCGCTAGTAAAATATATAATGAATTGCCAAACGATATTAGGATGATCAATGATGACGATAAATTTAAAAGAAAAATAAAGAAATACTATAAGGAATTTGAAAACTAAGAAGACTGAAGAGTTATATAAAGATAGAGATATTTTAATTATAATAGATGTTATATTAATGAAATGTATATATAGAATATGAAAACTGTTTTCATAATCTCTCATACCAGGCACCTCTGTCTGTCTGAGATATGAAAATAATTGTATAGGATAAATATAAATAAATAAATAAAATAAGATATGAGTGCGTGTGTGTAAGACTTTTGACCCTTTGTCGACGTTACCTCAAAAACAGCTAAGCCGATTTCAAAAAATGAACTTTTTTGAAATCGAAATTTTTTTTCGATCCGGTTAGTGTCGGTTCTCCGCCGCTGACAATGCGTACAAGTTACATAAGACAAGAGAGGAGCGCACCGTCGGACGTCTCCACCGTCTCCACCGTAGAGACTCCTAGTATTTCAAGACGTTGCCACGACAAAGGTGCATCTTCGACATCATCATCAACATTATCGGAGACAATTAATTAAGAATTGAATGAGTGCAGTAATTAAAAAAAATATTAATATCATGTTGTGGAGTGAACTAAAAATAAGTGATGCTTAAGAAATGTTTAACAATATTAAAATACGAGTTAATATTACATTTGATACTTTGTTATTTTTTATTTTGAAAAAAAAAATGTTGATAACAAATCAAAGTTGTGGTGAAATTTTAAAATTACCCTTGATCAAATTATTGCAAATTTTTTTCGTGTATTATTGTTGCACTTGTTGAATGAAATTTGTTAGTTTTTATTAATGAATTGATTATAATAATTTTATAAACAATTTTTCTCTTCAAAAAAATTTAATAACGGCATTCGTAATAATTGAAAATCTGATACACAGTATGTTTTTTACGAGTTCTTATATTTTTAGTATCAGACATTTAAGTTATAATTATTGTCCAAAAATCGAAAATGAAATTTTTTACATATTTTTACATTTCAGAGGCATCTGAACAGTTTGACATTTTAGGAAAAATGGACGAGCGTATATATGTGTGGGTACAATTTTTAGCCGACGTTTTTGGGAGCACCGGTCAACTGATTTGAATTATTTAAAAAACATTCGTTCCTTTTTATAAGGAGACGTGTTGATTCATTTTTTGGCGAAGACAATTAAAAAACATTTTATTTGAATATTTTGATTTTATTTTAATTCTAGCTGAAGTTCTAAAGCTCGTCTATATACTTAAAATAAAGAATTTTGCAATTCAGTTTACATAATTTTTAGAAATATGAGATAAGGTCTTTCATTCTAACTTCGCTTGATCAAGTTTTGTTTATTCATTTTGCATATAAACGTATAAAAACGTCGTCTATAAAATACGAAAAATGAAAGTTGCAGTATTATAAATATCTATTTATGAACATTCAATATAGTCCTCGAATATTTCATTACTGTACGCGAAGTTCCAGCAATTTGTCTTAAGGCAAGATGCCTCACACCACTAGTAAATTTTTAGTGAACATTTCTCATATTCATAGATTTTGTTTTCATGTAATGCATATGAACTAATAGTCATTGTCGTATTTTTTATATATAAAATTTTATCTTTATACTTTATAATAAATGCACAAATTTGTATTATGTTTAAACGTTCTATTATATGTTAAATTGAAGTATATTTGAATATAAAAACATTTGATTTTAACCTAATTAATTCTTATTATCTATTCAATTAATTTGAAAAAGTTACTCTTTCTTTTAAAAATTTGTCTCAAACAATCTACAAGCGGTTTAAAATTGTTTATTTATCTTTTAAGTGAATTCAGTCCCCGTTTTATCGTCCTAATGAAATATTTTCCGAGTCGTTTATAAAATAATCATCTCGTTTTAATGTCGATTTTAATAATAAACTATATCCTCATCTTGATACAAATACAAATAGAAAATGCTAATGCGATCCAATAAAAATGATTTTTATTAGACGAGTATCGTAAAACTTACATTATGGATGAAAATAAACAATCATTAGAAAATTTATTATACGTCATATATAAATATACATACATGCACACGGCTATTGTAGAATAAAAATAGACTTACAGATATATTTAACACCAAACTTTTGAGGTAAAAATTGGGTATGAAAAGCTACCTGAAATTTTTGGGTTAAAATATTTTATGATAATTTATTATTATTATTAACAAAATTGTTTTCATCCAGCTCATAATATAATTTTATGAAAATGCAAAAGTGGTTAAAAATCCCCATAAAACGAACAATAAGTTACCAATAAGACAATTACAAAATGAATGCTTTTATTCATATTTAAATTATTGATTAATTTAATAATAATTCAATTAATAAAATGGTGCTGAAAAGTCGGTGATAGTGATATAAATTAAAAAAAATGGAAAGAAAGGTGTCGATGAGGAGGAGGCCTGTGAAGCAGAAGACATTGGCTTCGAGGCTGAGGAACTACTTGAGGAACTTTATTGCCTTTATGTTCAGTAATGTTGGAATCATTGGACTTGTAGTTTCTTATACGATAGCAGGTAATTCTAAAATATCTAAAAATGTCATGCATAAATTTTTACTCTCCTACCACAGATCTCTATTTAGTAATTTACATTTTTGTAATCGAATCATTTTTATCTTGCTTTCAGTCGGTGAAGATTTTTAACTAAATTTTAATTAATAATTATCTGAGCTTGAATTTAACTTTAAAACAAACATTTTTCTGAATATTTAGAACCAATTTGCTTACAATACACACGACCCTAAATTTTCACCTTCCTACCATATTGTTTAGATTGAATTCGAAAATGATCACAACAACAATACGGTCAAACCAAACTAAATTTTGTCTTTTCGATTGTGATTCAATTTGCTTGTTAGTAGAGTCCCTTTTTATGCCCTTATTTAATTTTCTCGTCAGCAGAGTCCTTTATCATCTAATTTTTGATCTCGCTGTTCAATTTGCTTGTCAGTAGAATTCTCTTTTGATCTTTTACATTGCTATTTATTTTACTCTTCAGTGGAGTCCCTATTTCTTCATTACTGGCGTCTGTAAATAATACATACAGCCCTAAATTTTAACTCCCCTGCAATATTGTTCTGATTAGAGGCCGTCGATTAATCACGTGATCAACCTTTAAGGATTTTTGGACGTCCCTCTCCTCTTATGGTAAAATATTAATAATACTTAAACTAAACATCAGTTGTATTTTACTAAGAAAAAATGCTGAAAGTTCGAATTTTTTTTAAAAAAATTGATTTATTTTTAATTCAGGTGAAAAATAAATACGCTTGATATCTTACTAGATCTTCCCTTCCCACACATAATATTTCACTAATTGAGACTAACAAGATTTACGATTACTGGTGTCTATTATAAATAATATATGATACATGACAGACAATTATATTATTTGTTCAGGAGCGTTCATGTTCATAGCCATCGAAGGCGGGGACGTCCTCCAACTATGGGCAGGGATGACCAGAGCACGAAATTCAGTGGTGGAACGACTCTGGTTGGTGTCCTGTTGCCAACAGAACACCTTCAACGAGACAGTCTTCAGAGATATGTACGTACGTAACATGAATAACATCGAACGTGAATTATTTTACCAACATAAATTTACTTGGTATATCTTTTGCCTGCCAGAGTTTCTTCTGAATTGTTGTCCTACCAGAGAACGGTGGTGACGGCCGCTCGTGGTGGATGGTCGGGTTTTAGCCCTTCGAAACCGGCGAAGAAGGCGCCGCCGCCGCCGCCGTCGTCGTCGTCGTCGTCGTCGCCGAAAGCGACTTCGGCAGCGGCCGGCGGAGGTGCAGGTGCAGTCGGCGAAGCCGCTGGAAACGATGATGCGGGTGCTGGTGGTGCTGGTGGTGCTGGTGGTGCTGATGATGAGCACGAGGAGACCGTGTGGTCGTTTTCTGGGGCGTTCTTGTATTCTTTGACTGTTATTACTACTATAGGTGAGATAATGGACTTAAATAGTAGTCTGTTCGTGGTGTGAGTAGATAGAGTAACACAAATCTAATCAATGATTCCTTTTTTCTCCCTTTTTATTATTCTCATTACCATTAATCCCTTATTTTTTCATACACATTTTATACGTTGTGCAGGCGCTCTTTTTTCTGCAAAGTTAATAATTTAACTTTGCTTGTCGGTCAAACTTTTTTGACAAGTTTGCTTGTCAGTAGAGTCCCTTTTTATTTTTTAATGATGATATTGGGTTTGTTTATCAGTTGATACTACTTTTTTCTATTTTTATTAGTAATATGAAAATTTGGTCGTCAGCAGCATACTTTTTCTATTTTTATTGATTTTATTAACTTCCCGTAGGGTAGTTATAGTAATGGGCCGAAAATCGAAAATGAAAATTTTTGCATTTCTCGACGCTTCGAAGGTTTCTGAATATTTTACTAGCATACCTCAGAAGAAATTAATGTGTGTGTATGTGTGTGTGTGTGTTTTGTATATCTGCATTTTTTCAACCACGTTTTTGGGCGCGTGAAAATGACGCCAAGCTAAGCACAGTATAAGTGAAAATGTCGCACAGAATTATTAGCAAATGCGTTTATACTGTGACTATACTTTTTCTATTTTGTGTAAATTAGGCAACTATTTTTTTTTGAAATTGAATTCGAAATGAAATGACGATTGTTAATGTTCTTTCTGGAGATAAATAGATTTATGATTTACATTTGATTTGCTCAGATATAACAAGATAGCAAAAATAATCAAAGTTACAGTATTTGTAATAATATATTTGAAAACGTTTAAAATTTCTCGAATATTACGGTACGGGAAGTTCCAGCAATTTGCCTTAAAGCACGATGCCATACACCACTAGTTCAAAATTTTTTTACTTGGTAAACGTTACTAATGAAATATCCTGATCGTAAACATGATGAAGAATTATGAGAAGACGATGCTGTAATTTCAGAATATGAGCTTATTCTTGTTTCGTAGAAGGCAGTCATTTGGCAGAATGTGTCCGATACAGTTCACTTTCCTTTTCAGGATCGTACTCAGTAGAGTTTTATCTTCAACCGCTTTCTTCATGTGTTACCTTATCTTCATCAGTACCACATTTCCAATACTCTCCGGATAGTTTTTGCCGGCCTTTCTTAGAGTACATACCTGTGATCCGTACAGAGTATGTAGTATTGTTCATGTTGTGTGTATTATATCTTTTCCAGGTTACGGCAACATCTCTCCTCGCACGGAATGGGGCAAAGTGGCAACAATACTGTACGCCATCGTGGGCATGCCCTTATTTCTTTTATATTTATCGAATATAGGTAATGATAATGATAATGATATTCGTGTCATGTTATTTTGGTGTAATTATTTGATTATTCAGGTGATATATTGGCAAGATGCTTCAAATGGATCTACGCCAAGTGCTGTTTGTGTCGCGTCTGTCCGAGTGTTGCAAGGCGAAGGGCGATGCGCAGGAGGGCGAGCAACGCCGATGCCAACGAATGGAGGGTAAAATTGAAAATCATTTAAATATATATGTATATATATAATTCATTGAAATTGTCTATTATATAATGCTACGTGCAACTAGTTCATTTTTTCTTCCTCAGCTGCGCAATTACTTGGAACGTTCCTCCCAAGCAGGAATGTCTCGTCCTAATCTCTACCTGAACGGCATCGAAATGGAGATGACTTCCCACAGTTCCAAATCGACTTCGGCTTCAACATCGTCCACTTACTGGGACGAAGAACTTGACTTTGATGACGAGGAGTACGAGGATGGCAAAAGGACAGGTTTGGATCGGTACGAAAGGGTTTCTGTCCCCATCACTTTGTGTTTGGCCATAATGGTCGGGTAAGATAAAGGGATAAAGATAAAGGAATCTTACAAAGTAAGAATCTTACTTTGTAGATGCGACATAACATTTCTATGTCATCTGACAATCAGCCCCTTATTTTGTCATTTATTTTTTAGGTATATTATTTTTGGTTCCTGTCTGTTCTCCCGTTGGGAAGATTGGGACAGTGTGGACGGGTCCTATTTCTGTTTTATTTCTCTAAGTTCGATTGGATTTGGTGATATTGTACCAGGGGATAGGTAGATTGATAAAATTTAGTTTTATAAATTATTTTATAAATTTATATTAATTTAATATTCAAATTAAAGAATAACTTCCGAAAAGGGTTTGGAACTTAGTTTCATCCTGTGCGCTATGTATTTGATGTTGGGTATGGCTTTGATTGCCATGTGCTTTAATTTGATGCAGGTAATAATACTTATAATTATAATATATATATATATATATATATATATATATATATAGGGTATCCCAGAACTCAATCTCAAACCGAAACAAAGTGAAAGTATTGACCTTCAGTGTCCTGAAAAAATTAGAAAAAAACTATCCCCATTGTTTGGAAATTATGTGTAATTATAATCATTTTTTGGTTATAGTATTTCATTATGGTTAATTTTAATTTTTAATTTTGTTCATTTAAATTTTGGAACCGTAATCGTGAATAACGTCACTAGTACTATTAGGACCACAGTCGAAAGCAATGATACACTCCAACAAAAAGTTTTAATTGTTGAAAACTTGGGGCAATTGTGTGCTTATTTATCACTATGGTCTTAAAAATGTTATTCACGGCTATGATTCTAAAGTTTAAATGAACGAAATTAATAGAAATTAACCACAATGTCCGACAAACGGTCACAGTTTACCAAAGTCTTAAGATGCACTTATAAGCTCATAATTTCCATATAACGTTGTATAATACGTGTGCGTGACGTTTTTTTTTTTAAAAAAAATCAGGACAGTTAACCCCTAAACTTGCACGCTCGTTATCATTTATATAGGATTAAATTTACAAAAAGATGCTGCCACAAGATATTGCGCCGGGTGTTGTTCTGAAAGGGATAGCATAGGAAAAAAGAAAAGAAAATAGAGTCGATACATGTGTAATATTTATTACTGATAATGTTTTTCACGAAATAGTAATTGTAAATTAGTAAAATAAAAAAGTCGATGGACGTGTAACATTGCATATTTAGCTCTTTTCTGCACTGTGGATCAAAATCCAAAATTAAACTAAAAATTTTGATCAATTTTGATTTTTTTTTGCCGGAACAATATGCTAAAGTTTGTGTTTTTACATTAAAAAAAATTAATTATTTTTGGCCGTTTTTTTTTTTCAAAAAAAAACTGTGCGTTAAGGGGTTAAGGTCAATACTATCACCCCGTTTCGGCTTGACGTAGAGTTCTTGGACACTCTGTATATTATATTTCTAATTTTTAGGAACAAGTGATACACAATATGAGGTCAATAAAAAGAGGAGTCGTGCGACTCTTTCAGTGTAAAAAAAACCAACCGGAGACAGAAGACAATTAAATATAAATATTTATTTATTTAGTTATTAATAATTAGTTAATACGATTCTATTTATTTATTTGTTAAACGAATTTGTTCTTGTTGAATAAATAGTTTTTACATGAAGAAAATTTCTTAACAGGGATTTGCATGAAAAAACTAAATTCTAATAAACATAATAACATGACAATAACATTATTTACATAATAACCGAGTCAGTCCGTTAACAAATATTAATAATAAATTGATGATTTGTATCTGTGCATGTGTTGGTGTGTTAAAATGATGTGGGTTATTACGTTTTCTATATTGTCACTCTGTTTCATTCCGGCCCCTGAGCATTTGCGATCAATTACTTAAAAGGTTAGGTGCATTTTTAATTCATTTTTGTGTTTTCGATTTATGTTATCTTTCACATTTTCCTTTTTTGCTTTTTAAATAGATAAATTAATTTAATCCATCATGAAGTACCAGTGTAATGTTGTGGTTATGGTTATGTTATACCGTTTAAAAGAATTCAATTTCCAATATAGTGTGGGAATTGAGACTTATCATTTTATTTAGAGTAAATTAAGAGTAATTTAAATTGAAGAGTAATTTAAAAAACAATAATTATTTGTAGGTAACCGGCAAATATTAGTATATTAAAAAATTGCAGACATGGGTACAGGACAACGTCTGTCGAGTCATCTAGTTAATTATATTTTATTTAATTAATTTCATTTTGACAACAATAATACATTTACTGTAGATCAAAGGACATCCACTGGCTTATTGTGTACATATTTGTGTCAAAACTGTTCTCTCATCTGCAACACTTTTTCGCTATGTGAAAGCGGTATTTACGACAGTTGTAACTTGTAAGGTAAGGTACAAATAGAATAAGTTAATTGATGTACATGTTGTTTAGCATATATCACGTTTAAATGCATACATAATGTTAGGTATATATACATGTATAATAGAACATGATTTCAAAATTTAATTTCATCTTTAGTGTATATAATTTCATACCAAGTACACAAATTTTTTATTTTTTTTATTTTCTTATAAATTACAATCTGTCTACAAAGATAGACATTGAGTAATTAATTTGACAAATAACATACAATTTCAAAAGGAAAATCCAGAGATTCACTTTATATTAATGTACTAAATTATGACTTAATTAAAATTAGGTATATGTATCCATATAATCACTATGATCTTTCTAAAAGATATTCAAATTCTTTTAAGACTGAATTTATTTGTTTATTTTCTTCAAAACTCCAAATGTAAATAAACAATGACAGGTTATCTGTGATTTTGCCAACACTAGCGCTATCAATTGCCTAATACCCAAAACTATTTATTGATAAGATAACAACCAAACACTATGACAAAAATATAAGATTTGAATTTGAATTTGATTTTGAATATGTTGGTAACGACATAAGCGAGTATAGCTATTAACGGGTAACGATTTATATTGTTTTGGCGCCTTTTTGCCCCCATAAAAGCTTGCGCAGAAACCATGTTAACTCATTTTGTGTTGGGACCTCGTGGTGATACTACACTGAATGGTAAGTCAATTATAATAATTAATATTATTCCAAAACTTCTTTCAAGTAGTTTCTTGAATATATGATTTATGCATGGTGTTTGCTTGTGTTTTGATTTATTTAATTTTATTTAGTGAATTATAAATAAAAAAATGGAACTGTTCATTATTTATATAAATCGATTTATATTATTTTTTCTATTTCAAAATAATTTTTGCCATAGAGTTGATGTTAATGGTTTTGAAATAACACTTCGGCCAAAATTATATTAAAATATAGAAAGTAGTGTACATCCAATGATATAAATAAAAACGGTTTTCAAATTTTTTTTTTAATTATAATACAATAAAATAATAAAAATAAATCAAATGAAAGCGCAAGTACATATATATATATATATATATATATATATATATATATATATATATATATATTTAAGTCTCGTTACATTAAACTATGAATATTGCATAATAATTGTACAAAATCATTTTAATTGAAAATGGCTAATATATTTGACTACAAAGTCAATAATAATGAAAAAATATTAGAATTAGAAAACTATTACAGCATTAAAATTTATATTTGAACTTATGTCGGAATTATTTGCAATTGACTTGTTATAATTATTTAATGTAGTTGTTTAATCAATTTTTAATGTAGTTCGTTTCTTTTCAGATTTTATACAGTGCCAACAGTGCTATGTGCAGTGAGTAATAACTTCGGAGGCTCATTGTGCATTAAACTTTTTTTGATATTAATTGTAACTTAGTTTATTTGGTATTGTGTTAAATGTAATTTTTCATTTACCATTTTGCGTTATTTCGAGTACATGGTACACACTTTTTTTTTAATTTTCGAAAAACGAACGAACGTATTATGATGAAAATTGCGCGTTTGAAGCTACGTTCCTGCCGCCTACCCCCCACGGCAGGTCCAAGTAGTCGGGTTTCACATTTAAATTTAATTTATTAATTGATTAATTTTTGTTTTATATCCCTGAGTGTATGGGCCCCTGCGTTGTTTTTCCCAGAAGCACCGCAACCCCATGCACTTAATTTAATAATTAATATTATTTGTGCTATTATTTTTATAATTATTATTAAATTTAATCTTTTATTGGTTTGCTAAGTGGCCCATGGAAAGAAGTAACTTTTTTATAGATTTATAACATTCAGTTATATTTTTTTAAAAAGTTAATTTAATTACTTTTCGTGTCGCAATGTAATGAACACAATTTCATGAATTAACTTTACTTTTATTGGTCGCACAATGAGTCTCCTGGTAGAGGAATGCTGAATTTATAAGTAGTTAAACTTGGCAATGTTCGTGAGATGGTACGAAACTCTGAGCTATATACAAATCTTTTTAATCTTGATAGAATTAAATAAAATTTTAATTTTAGGTTGAACACAGAAGTTACCGGAGGAATAGATCCTGAAAACACTATTACTATTACTAGAACGTAAGAATGTTTACCAGGACGTTGGTGGTAACCAGTGTACAAGAGTAGGATGGACCACTTTGCAACCAGGAGCGCACACGACCAGGAAAACGTTTGTTATATTCAGATAAGTTTGTTTCTTACCAAGATAAATCACTTTACTAAGTAGGATGGACCACTTTATCATCAGGAGCGCCAGGAGAACGTTATATTAAGATGAGTATCTTACTTCCTAAGATAGATCATAAGATATTAGCTTTTTTGCGATCATTTTCTATATTATTTTGTTATATTAAGATATCTATCTTACTTGCTAAGATAGATCAGAAGATATTAGTTTTTTTGCGATCATTTTCTATATTATTTTGTTATATTAAGATATCTATCTTACTTGCTAAGATAGATAAGAGGATATTAGTTTTTTCGCAATCATTTTCTATATTATTTCATCGGGGCCCCATTTACGTTGTTCATTCTTTATATTTGATTCGTGGACGGATTTATATACATATTATAAATAAGATATATCTTGGGCAAAATCGTGTCATATACAGTGCCAGACAGTGTTGTGTACAGTGCTATATCATGATATATACAGTGCAAAACCTTAATATTCACAATTCAAGATCAAGATATAGTTCAAGATCAAGATACATACAGTGAAACATCAAGATCAAGATCCATACGAGATGAAGATACATACAAGATTAGAACCAACCAGAAAATTGCCTACAAAATTGGAAGACGTACACATGGATATATTATTAAGTTAAAATTAGGCTAGAATACATTAGGCTGGTAGTTCACTATTTTTTATTTTAAAAATGGGTGGGGAAGACGGCAAGGACCTTCCAGTTCGCATAGATTTTGCGTTTTTTCACAATTATTTAAAATTAATTCATATAACAATACTTAATACACAAATTTATGAACTTTATAAGTGCACTCCTCTATAAGCTTCATAGTGCTGGGAACCTATGAAGTTAAAGTATTTACATGGTGGATCTTAGGGGGGTACATCATGTAAATGCTTTTTTTTTCTTTTTTTGCTTTTTTTTCTTGTAAT
>NW_020539726.1:46696587-46710367 GCF_003426905.1 Ctenocephalides felis
TAGTGCAAAGTTGGGATGTAGGTTAAAATCTGCTGAAGTTATATTATAATCAAAGTTTCAACTTGCATATGAAAAAACTATGAGTTTTCTTCGTCTTAGAATGAAAATTCATTTAAATTTATGATGATAAAAGATTCTGTACTATAAATAGTACACTGGTTTAAACTTTGCTGAAGTGCTAAAGTTGTATAATGGACAAACTTTTAATTTACGAAATTTGATTACGTAACAAAGTTAACGATTGTAATTAAAATAGAGTCTCCACGAACATAATTAATATTATAGGCCTACGAAAGAAGTTTAGTTATAGAAAATATTCGAAATTGTATCGTACAGTTTGAAAATTTGTTTTTGTAACTTTGTAAGTGTCACATACACCTAGTTTGAATATATTATTCCCGTTTAAACTTATTATTCTCTAAATAATCCGTTGACAAAGGTCCGACACAAGCCACCCTGAATTTCACACTTTTTATTTAAATACATGTTTTGGCCACATGTGAAGTTTCCGACTGCGAGAGGTCTCCCAAGACCCCAAACCAAGGCCATGTCTGGGTCTGTGCTCATTGCAATGAGCAAAAACTCGCCTATTCAAAAATTTACAAAATGTCACACCCGAACACAAATATTTCGGTTGCTAAATGTTTTGTTACATCATAAATCTTCTGAGGGAAGTAGAAGAAGGATCGCTAATACAAAAAGTGTGACCACACAACGGACAGACGGACGGACGGACGGACGGAGTTGAAAACTATTCTGGAGATAGTGTGGCGGTTGGGGGAAATTGTACTGCTGGAATTAATTTAATTAATTAACTTCCCGTTGAGTAGTTTTAATAATGGGCCAAAAATCGAAAATGAAAATTTTTGTATTTCTCGACGTTTTGAAGGTTGCTGAACATTTTGCTGGCATACCTCAGAAAAAATGGATGTGTGTGTATGTATGCATGGATACAATTTTTTGTCCACGTTTTCGGGCGCACGGATCAACCGATTTGGATAGTTTAAAAAACATTCGATCCCTATTGATATGGAGATGTGCTGATTAGTTTCTGGCTAAGGCAGTTCCAGCCGTTACGGAGATACGGAGCAAAGAGTGCAGAAAATACAAATCCAGTTTTTGAGAGAACGGAATATCCGTTTTGAATGATCTAAAAACATTCAATTTGTAATGATTGGGACAAGAGGTGATTAGTTTTTAGTAAAGGCAGGTCCCGCCATTTCAAAGATACAGAGCTAAATGTGCAAAAAATTGCAGTTTTTGAGTGAACTAAGCGTTCGATTTGAATGATCTAAAAAACTTTCTGCTTGTATTGACAAAACAATTGTTTTTGAGGACAAAAATTTATTACATTTTTTTTTATTTAAAAAAAAATACCCAGGCTAAGCACAGCCTAAGCGCCACTCTGGTACAAATGTTTACCCAAGTGCGTTTACGTTTAGACTGTTTATTTATATAGCACTTTTCCAATTTTGTGAAAACTATTGAAAAATGTGAAAATGTCGCCAAGATAAGTACAGTATAAGTTAAAATGTCGGCAACTATTTTTTTTTTAAATTGAATTCGAAATGAAATGACGATTGTTAATGTTTTCGAGATAAATTGATTTATGATTTACATTTGATTTGCTCAGATATAACAAGATAGCAAAAATAATGAAAGTTATAGTATTTGTAATAATATATTTGAAAACGTTTAATATTTTTCGAATATTTCATTACGGTACGGGAAGTTCCAGCAATTTGCCATAAGGCGGGATGCCATACACCACTAGTTTACGATTTTATTACAGATAAAGGCAACATTCTCATTCTATTAAAAGGCAACTATGCAACATTTTGCCTTACAACTTGTATTAACTAATGTGTCTCAATCCGTATAAGTGTTTAATGTTCGTTCATGATTTTTCAATATTAATTTTAATATTTTTTTTAATTTACTTCTGAAGTATGTAAATTCCCAAAATTAGTTAGCAAATTACACAAATTATATTCATACACAAAACTTGGTAAATTGTATTAACTATAATTTGTGCAATTGTGCAAATTTATTTATTTTATATCCATATCTATTTAATTTTTCTAAAATATGTATTTAAGTTTTATTAGGAATTATTCTAAAAATAGAGAGATGAATATTTTATTAAACGGTTTTTGATATCAAATATTTATCTTTGAACATATGTGATTTTTACAAATTAATTAGTATTTTCACATTTGCATTTAAATTTTTATTTGCACTTACAATAATCATTAATTTAATTTCAAAAGAGCTTATATAGTGTAATGCGAATAAAATGTTTCAATGAAAAATTGAATAGAGAAAAAACTACTCACCTCAACTCAACTAATTAGGAAATTAATTTTCTTTACTATAAATCTGAATTGTGTGAATTCTATAAGTTTCATTATATTTTAAAATGTCTATTATTTTGTTATTTGAAAAAGGCTCAACAGTAATTGTTTAGTTAAATAGAAATTACAGAAGAATTAATAATATTGCAACAAATTACTTTTCTTTACTTCAAATCTAATATTTGTGAACCTACAAATTATTTTGCATTTTTAATTGTCTATTATTTAGTTCTTTGAAAATCATTATAAAAATAAATTTTTAGTTAAATATGATTAATTCAAATCCTGAGAAGAGCCTGAAATGATAATTATTATTATCGATTATGACTTGCTTATGAATAAATAAAAAAATAAATATAAGAAGAATTGGTTGGAATTATTTCAATAAATTACTGTTCTTTGCTGACTCAAGTTCGAATTTTACAAATGTATTTATTTTTAAAAATGTCCATTATTTAGTTACTTGAGAAGAACTCTCTATCTTAATATATTCGACTAAAAAATTTAATATTATAAGAATTAACACTACTGCAACAAATTATGTTACTCTACTTTAAATCTCAATGGTGTAAACTCTACAAATTGATTTGCATTTTTAAGTTTAATTATTAAAAAAAAGTGAAGGTAATTATTTATTTAAATTCTTTATGTAGTTAATACGTTCATTATATTTTTTAAAAATAAAAAAGAATAAATATATTACCACAAATATCGTTCGTTTAAAAATCGATTCATCACTTCCCAAAAATCGATCTCTCTCCTAATGTGACAATACTCAGAATTCGTTCGAAAAAATTGGCAGCTGCACGTTTTTCTAACAATAACTTTTAGATTTGACAATAGAAAATATTTTGACTTTTAAAAATAACCATTTCGAACAACAATAATAATATTGATTGTGGAAGATTTTTTTTTAGGTTAATGTAATTTTTGATGTTGAATGATGTGATTTACCGCATTTCGACCACAATTTGGTAAATGACAAAGATTGAAAGGAATTTAAGGAAATTTAAGATTTGGAACGAGATTTTGGGATGTAATATGGTGGTTATGTAAGATATTAAGAAGATCTAGATATATTATGACACTTTTTGGAACTTTAAGAACACAATAAATACTTTGACAGCAAATGACTTTATAGAACCTTTAAAAGTGTGGCGGCAATATTGAAAATATATCATCATAAGTGTCATAAATACTGCAACAATCGTTATATTCACTAAATAATCAGTAATCGTCATATTATATTGTTAATAAATACAAATTTGCAACAACTGACAAATGAGGTTATAAAGTACCAAATGATATCTCCTGCAAACAATTTTATGGATACAATAAGGCAAATAATAAAAAATGTATAGCACTTACATCCAAACAATTTCATAGTTGAATACTTGTAATTAGTCCATTTATTAATTCACAATCACAATAATAATTACTTCACATTACGCTGTCAAAATTTAACTTCCATTTTGAAATTAAAAAGTGACATAACCAGTGTCACCATAATAATAAAAAATGCACGTGGGGTAATTAATAAATTCAACAATTAATTAATTATTATTTAAACTATAGTTGATTATATTTATTATTGATGTTATTTAATAAAGATTTAAACACAATAAAGTAAATTAAATATGTGTCAAAATAATTATTAATTTTGTTATTGTTGGTGACACTGCTTAACACATGCATTGACTTAACCCTTGTCTTCTAGTTGACACAATTATGTTGCAAAATGCAAAATGGTGGTCTTTACTTTGTGCGATAATTATTATTGTGATTGTTAATAAATAAAGAAGTGATTGATGTGTGTTTTACTGCAGATTTGTTAATTAGTAAGTACTATTTATTTATTTTAACTTTGCACGGTTGTTTAATGCATTTTTAATTACGTATTTGTATACACATGTTCGACTAGGTTGTGGCCGGCACTTTAAGTTTTTCCTTACAAAAATGTTATAAAAAGCTTTGTATAGGCTTGGATAAGCTTGTTCTTTTATTTTGCTGTTATTTAATATATCACATCATATGCTGCAAAGAAATCGCACATATTTATGTGCTACAAAAATTAAGATTGTCAAAGAGGTTAGGTCGATTACTTCATATATTTCTTATGAAGTAAAGGATTTCGACTAGGTTATGGCCGGCACTTTTAGTTTTTCTTACAAAAATGTGATTAAAAGCTTTGTATAGGCTTGGATAAGTTTGTTCTTTTATCTTGCTGTTATTTACTATATCATATCATATGGTACAAAGAAATTGCGCATATTTACGTGCCACAAAAGTTAAGGTTGTCAAAGAGGTTAGGTCGATTACTTGATATATTTTTTAAGTTACTGTTGTCAAGGGATTAGGTCGTCTGATGCATTTATTTCTTAAGATGCTTTTGTACTTAACACATTATAGACATTAGCTTTGTCTTCAACTACAGCTATAAAATAATTTCCATATCAAATGCAACATTGCCCAACACATATTATATAAAATTAAATCCACCACGTTCCATAACAAAACGATTTTCTACTATTGTCAAAATTCTTTTATTCGAAATTCTTACCGCACACCTTTAGCTTCAGCAAATAATAATAAAAAATTCGTCCTTAGAGACCTAGATTTTCAAATCAGCTTTATTCATTCATTCAGAAGACTATTTATAGGTTTGTGGGCCTATTATTTGCAACAAAAATAGAAGTATTATGGTAACGGCGGGTCTACCGCAAGATTGTATACAATTTATTGTTGCGATGACTTAAGATTTTAAATAAATATTTGTGGACATGAAAATATACGTTATTTGGGAAGAAAAAAATGATGAACGCGTGCACTGAAGGTGCTGTACAAAAGTATGAAACATTTCTTTACATTTGTTCCCAAAATCTTTGATTCTGCTCTTATTTCGTAAAAATGTACTAATTTTGCCATTTGTTGTTTCAGTAGATGTATTCATTATCAATATACCTAAATATTAGTACATTATAGTACTGATGGACATGTGCACTGAAGGTTTTATACTATAAAGTATGAAACATTTCTTTACATTTGTTCACAAAATCTTTGATTCTGCTCTTATTTCGTAAAAATGTACTAATTTTGCCATTTGTTGTTTCAGTAGATGTATTCATTATCAATATACCTAAATATTAGTACATTATAGTACTGATGGACATGTGCACTGAAGGTTTTATAAAAAAGTCTAAAATCTCCTTCTTATTTCCAGAAGATCTCTGAATCTGCTTTGGTAATAAAATTTGATCAATTTTAGCATTTGTTGCTATAGTAGATGTATTCATCATCAATATACTAACATTTTAGTACATTATAGTGCTTGATGGACATGTGCACTGAGGGTTCTATACAAAATATTCAAATATATAAATAAGACTATGGATTTTCTAGATACTTTCTTCAGAAAGTTTCTGAATATTCTTTTAGTTGGTGAAAATATACTAATTTTAGCATTTGTTGCTGCAGTAAATGTGTTTAACATCAATATTCTCAAGATAAATAAAATAATATACCTCTAGAACTTTCTTATAGATCTTCTTGTTATTTTTAGGCACTTATTTCAAGATTATATCATTGTACATAATCTGATGAATTGGAAATACAATAAATTTTTCACTTTCTGAACTAGTAATAACTATTTCACTTCTGGCAAATCAAGCTTTAGAAAACTATAGATACACTATTATTATTGGTAGGTTGACAATGAAAAAGACATAATATAGTGTCAATATTATGTGTTTTTAAATGCCTTTATCTACATCTGAAAAAGCAACTTTTCATATTGGAAATAAAATCTCACATTCCGATACATGCAGATATCTTACATTTACAAATATTGTTGCAATTAAAATTAGTTGCATTCACATTGTTGTTCATTTAGTTCACAAATAGTGTTGTAAATTGACTAAAAATATTGTGAATAGTTTAAAAATATAGGAAAAATGAAAAATGAAATATTGAAATATTAAAAATACTGGAAATGTTGCAAGCGGTTTGAAAATATTGTAAATCGTCTGAAAATAATTTGAAAATGATGAAAATTGTCTGGAAATGTTGTACATAGTTTGATATTGTTGTGAATTGACTAGAAATGTTGTAAATATCGTAAGTGGTCTGAAATTGTTGTAAATTGTCTGAATATGTTGCAGATTTTCTTAAAATATTAAATTGCCAATTATCTGAAAATGATGAATATTGTCTGCAAATAGTGTGCGTAGCCTGAAAATGTTGTAAGTGGTCTGAAATTGTCTAAGAATGTTGTAGATTGCCTGAAAATATTGTAGATGTTGAAAAATGTTGTAGATAGTCTAAAATTGTACAGATTATCCGAAAATCTTGTAGGTTATCTGAAAATGTTGTAAGTTATTTAAAATCGTATAAATTGTCTGGAAATGTTGCAAGTTGCTTGGAAACATTCTAAGTTATTTGTAATTGTTATAAATTTGGAAATGGAAAATTTGGTAATCTAGAAACGTTGAGTTTAGTTTCAGGAAATATTGTACCTAGTCTGAAAATGTTGGAAATTGACTGGACATGTTTGTAAATTGTCTGAAAATTTTGCAGTTTGTTTAAACATTGTTATATATTGGTACAGTTTTTGCCACAAACATTGAATTGGAAATAGAACTTGTTACTTTAAACAAATAAATGCACAAAATCTGAATTTTTAAACCACATTATTTCTACTTTACAAAGTTTCACTTCTATTGCACGGTGGAACTTTGCGCAATTTTATTATTTTTTAGTAATTACCTTTACTTATAAACAAAATCAGTAAAAAATTTACGTACGCCACTGCTTGTATATAATTTTGGATGCATTCAATTGTTATTTTATGAAACCTTCAAAATTTAATACATTTTTCTACGGTACAAATTTTCGGCACCCCTCTCTATAAAAATCACTTTTGTTAATTGGACTTTTCACCACCAATTGGATGGATAAACGTTCACCATATGCTACTAGAAATTATATATATATATATATATATATATATATGCAATTATATATTTATATACATATTATTATTTATAATTGAATTTGACATGTTGCTGACATTCAAAATCGGCTCCTTCCTCCGAGCCCGAAATTACATAATTGAATCGAGTTTATAATTTTTGATAATTGTCGATAATTTTTCCAAAAAAATAATATATAAACATCCTCATATGTAGGTATATGATGACCATTATTATTATTATTTGTGTGTGTGTTCGAATTTAATTTTAGCCGGGGGCCACAAAGGAGGCCCGTTTGCATTTATAATAAATATGATTGACGTCCCAGTAAAATGGTTGAAAGTTAATTACTTAGAAGATCAGGGAATGATGGATGCGCCGCCTGCCCATGAAAAAAATAATAGAAAAGTAGAAAAGTTGGAAAAAAATGAGGTGAAATTATTTTTGGATAATGGAGGAAAGTAGGACGTGTTTGTGGTAAAGAATTGATATTCGGGAGTTTGTATGGGAAGATGTTTATATTTTGAGCGTGTATGTCAGAAAGTTTGAGAAAAATATTGACTGGATAGTGGAAATAATTACTAAACTAGGCGTAAGTGGCATTCTGCTTTTAGGCAAATAATCAACGTGCAAATAATCAACTTTAATCAATTATGAGCTTTTAAAGTGGTGCCCGTTATTGTAAATTTTGGACTATATTTGTAAACTTAAACCAATTTTCATAGGCCTATAATGTTTTACGGAGTTATCGCAAAGTTTCATGAATCACGAAGAAACGGTCGGTCTGATATTTAACAAAAACTAATTTAATTTCGTTGTATAATTTTGATTTATGCGATTGAAATGTTGCACATTTTTTGCTAAATAATAAAAACGGCTTTGCCAATTGTCTCGTAAAACTATTTTTTAAATTAAATAAACACATTATATTTAGTGGGATTTGCTAATGATAATGTTATATTTTTAGAATATGTAATTCTATTGAGCACAAAAAATTGCCAATACCAATTAGGATGTAAAAATTTATGAAGTTATTGTTTCTTCTTCAATTTTCTTCCGAAAAAAGACACATTTAGAAGCTTTTATTATTATATTATTTATAACTTTTTTAACTATCAATTAAAAATAATGATGTTTCCATACTAATGTCCTTTATTTCGCTAACTAATTATAAACATTCGAGTTTTATTTTAGTAGAAAAATTAAATTATAAACTTAATCAGTTTTTTTTTATTTATAAAAATTAATATAATATAAAGTAATATCATAATATTTCAAAAATGCATTTCTATACCGTACAAAAAATGGAAAGTCGCCTTAAGATTGGGTTTGATAAAAGTGAAATTAGTTATAATTAGATCAGAATGTAAAATTTTATTTCCAATTATGGAAGTTTTTTTTGCTTTTTTGTAATTGTAATAGGTACATTTGCAATAATAATAGTATATCTACATCAATGTCCATTATAAACTTTCCAAACCAATTTTAAGCAAACGAGTTCCCTTTTAGTAGAAAAATTAGAATATAAAATTTATCACATTTATTTTCTTTACAAGTTGTCTGGTAATATATCAAATGATTCATAATAATAATTAAATTTCTTTGAATGGCAAAAAGTATGCAAGTCTCAAGTTTGGCTTTTTGGTAAGAAATGATATTTATACAAAAATATTACTACAAATATTAAAATAATCACTAAGAAACTTTATATGGAGGATTTCGTGCAGCCCAATTTTGATATCAAGTATTTCATCTATTATTGGATGATATCCTACCAATCATTCGTTTGCTATTATATAGAATTAAACATATATATATATATATATATATATATATATATATATCCATTTATTTCTATATAATTATAATAAACGAAATTGATTGACTTAATAATTGTGTCGTCTCACGCAATGCGTAACTTTTTCCATATATATTTATATTTCGTTCCAATTTCTACTGTTTTTTTGTATTCTTTAGGGTGTTGAAATATCTGTTAGGGGTTGAAATATAAAATGGTAGCGATAACGATTGCTATCTGTGAAATATATCTTATATATATATATATATATATATATATATATATATACAACGATTTTACGCTGCCCTTATGTCAGGGTGTTTTTTCAAAATTAATTAATTGGTAGAGTAAATATTAAGAAGATTAAATTAATGATATATAGATTAATGTGTTTTGGGTATAACTAGATATTTTATTATTCCACATAATAGTTTCTGAAATATTTAATTATTTTCTACTTTTATTTAGAAGTAGCCTGAATTGATGTAATATTTTAACAGTTTTACGATTTAATCTATGGATTTAATTTGGTTCAAATTTTGTTATTTACTATCAGTTTTTATTTACTATTAGTTTATATTTACAAATAACTTGTTAAACAATCAACATTGGCAATTCAACCAAACACTTACTACTACGTTTTTTCTAATTTATTTATTCAATAAACGTATAAGTTTACCTTACATAATATTGTTTCAGATAGTAATTTGGCATAATTTATATAAAAATGAATTCTGAAATTTATATGTGAAGTATTTAATTATTTTCTACTTTTATTTAGAAGTAGCCTGAGTTGATATAATATTATTAACAGTTTTACGATTTAATCTATGGGTTCTTGGTTCAAATTTTGTATAAATTTATTTACTATTAGTTCATATTTACAACTAACTTGTTAAACAATCAAATTTGGCAATTCAACCAAACGCTTACTACTACTATTTTCTAATTTATTTATTAAATAGTATTAAACTCAATAAACCTATAAGATTTTCTTACATAATATTGTTTCAGACAATAATTTGAAATAATTTATATAAAAATAAATTCTGAAGTTTATATTTTCGTTTTTCGATATTGATATGAGCAATGAAAAAATATTTTTGATCTCATTTATGTTTGCAATTACATAATTCATGCATTTATTTAATTTAATTTTTAAATAGTGAGTCCAATAAAAATACAATAATATTTGACAAAATATTGTCTTTTTACAATTTATATGATTACTTTAAATTTTTTATATAAATATATTAAAACAAATAATTCTGATATAAAATTTCTTCTAACTTTAACTTAAATTAACTCTTATTTTAATCAATAGCAAAATAATATTATATACTACTAAACAAGGATTATTTTTGAGCTGGTTGTCCATTCTGGTTTGCTGGTTGACCATTACCAGGATTGGCACCAGCTTGGTCTGCAGCAGGTTGATTTCCTTGGTTTTGAGGTTGATTTCCACCATTTTGTGGTTGATTTCCACCATTTTGTGGTTGATTTCCATCATTTTGAGGTGGATTTCCACCATTTTGAGGTGGATTTCCACCATTTTGAGGTGGATTTGGAGGATTGTTCTGACCATTTTGTTGTCCGTTGTTTCTTTGGGTTGTTGTGGTCGTTGCTGGTGTTGTTGATGTTGATGTCGTTGTCACTATTTCTGCAAAAATAATAAAAAATGTAAATTAATGATGTAAAATATTTCTCCAAATGCTAACAGATTCATAAACAATTGAGACATTTGATACACAGAGAAATAAAATTATAAATAAGTTGAAGATTTGCAAAATATAACTCCTACAATTTTTTTCACATTGCAATCAATATTTCTCCTAATTCCAATTAGTCTCCTGGACTTTGGTTGAATATTGTTGTATACTATTAAATTTTTATTTATACTTTTTTTTGGCATTACAAGATATATTTTTACACCTATTCTAATAGGATAACAAGTAATTTTTCGTGAGTAAGAATAGAAAATCGGCTCTAAAAATTCACCTTTTGACTAATGTCAGTAATTTTGATATTGACAAAATTAATATATAATACACTACGTTTTCAATCTTGCCCTGTTGCAAATTTTTGGAAAGTGAATTTGGGTGATCCTCGAGCCGACTTTTGTACTTGTCTTAAAAAGTTCGTATTTCATCGCTTAATGTGTTAATTATTTAATTTGTTTGTGTTAATAATGTATAATTGAAATTTTACCCAAGGTTCCATTTATTCTCAAAGGAAAAGCCAGCAAATCAGCCAGCAATTTTAATTTTTCATAAGCAGCTAATCTTACAGTCGATTTCAGCTGATCCAGCCATCTCAGGGCTGATGTGTTCAAATCGTTTATTGCCTAGGAAAAAATAATTATAAAAAAAATATTTATAAAAATAAAACCAACATATTCAGAAGAATTACATAGTGATAATAAGAAATACAAATTTTATTTCATCCTTTATTGAAACAAAAGAAAGTCAAGAATTTTATATAGCGAATTTTGTTTGAAATGTCCTGAAAATATTTGAAGTCTGAAATTGTTCTAGATAGTCTGAAATTGTTCTAGATAGTCTGAAATTGTTCTAGATAGTCTGAAATTGTTCTAGATAGTCTGAAAATATTGTAATTGTTAATTTTTCTTATACATATTTTATTAAAAAATTTTGAATGAAAAACAACTACAAAGTTATGTGATTGATACTAAAATATGTTGAGCATATTTTTATAGAATTTTTTTCATTGAAAGAGTTTTTTTTTAAATACCTGAAATGATGGCAAGAGAAATTGTTGTCCTGAACATAAATGACACAAAAAAAGACAGAAATAGAATTTTGTTGCAAACATTTTGCAAATATTTAATAACTAAATTTTTTTAAATATGACTTTTACTCCTACAAGAATATTTTCCGAACTACAAAACCTGACTAAAACTTTCCGGTTTTATTTGTCGAGAAAACTCTTAAAATATTGTTCAGGCATTTTGTTATGCGTATTATTATTGTTTAAACAATTGTCCTATTGTGCCTTATCTAGGCTAAGAACACATTACACATATTAAAAATAATCGACAAGGTCGATATTAATTTAGGTCACTCTAAATTGCTTTTGGAATGCAGAAAATGTTGCATTTGAAAGATTGAAACAAAGTTGTTAATAAAGAAAGTTGGTTATCTGGAAGTAATTAACAATTTTGTAGCCTGTAATAATAATTTAGTATTGAAAATAGTTTACATTTCGAAATTCAAATCTGACAACAGATTTTGTGAGTAACTTCAAGTTATTAACAAGGCGCGATTTTTGAAAATATATTTGAGATAAATATTCATTATGCATATTGTAATATTTGATGTAGTAAATTTTTTGTCCATGGTTGTTTAAATAATATTTGATGGGCTAAAACTTAACTTACTAGAGTTAAATTCCATTTTTCGTTTTTTTAAATATGTCACTAATGGTAATGTGGCTTCTAATAAAACTCTAGTTATTTGTTGAGTTTTGGAAATTAATGTAAATAATTATATTTTTCATATATTATAAAGGAAATTGTATTTTTTATTTATATAATGGGCTTTAGGTATGCTAAACAACGATTAGATTGCATATAACCTTATTTTAATTTTGCATTTATTTTTTGCTATCAAATTATACTAATTTTGACCACATATTTATTATTAACAGAATATTTATTAACTTCTCGAAAGTAGTTTGTCTTTTCAAACTTTTGTTTCCTACCAGAAAATTTTATTAGATTATGTAAAGTTTTTTCGACTTTTAAAAGTCATTCTGAATCGTTTGACACCAAAATTGAGAAAAATATATGTGTTTATATATAGTACCATTTCGTTAACGTTTTCTGAAAAACTGCTGAAACGAATTCAAAAATGGTGAAACTTGATAAAGGTCGATGGAGGACTCACAAAAAGTATTAGTTTTGTGCGATGATCTGTAGAGGCGTTTTTTTATAATTAGCAACAACATGTAAAATGTTTCTATCTCGTTTTCACTAAAAATCACAAACCAATTTTAAAAATTTAAGAAATATTTGAAATATATCGATTGCGAATCGTCATGATTAGTTTTTGGTGAAAATCGATTGGGCCAATTTTTCCTAATTAATTGCTAACGAAGATTCTTTCGGCGGTTTTTTGGTCTATTACGAAAAATTTCGGTTTAATAAAAATTAATCAAATTGAGAATCAGCAGGCCTCGCTCTTAGAACTCCATGTATATCATATATGCACTTGAATAGGTGAGTGATTACGAAGTACGTTTTTAAACAATTCGAAAAAACCTTCATGCATTTGCCTAAAATGCTGTCTTTTATTATTATTAAAAAGAATATTTTATGCCTACGACGTGAAAGACATCGTACTTTCTTTCTCCGAATTTGGTAAATGTCAAATCTCCTCGACCAGGTCCATCAATTCTGATCATGACATACGAGTGCACAGTCGAAACGTACATATTGTTGTACACGTTGTTGTTTTAAACAAAAAGCGCCAAGGCTGCTTTGTTTTCAATAATTCTTGTGTGCCTATGAAGAAAATTTCCATATATTCAACTCGGACATTACATTGATAAATGTACCGGCGCATTCCAATTAATTTTAGAGATTTGAACCGCGTCAGGAAATATATACCACATATGGAAATACATAGATATACATATATGTA
>NW_020539726.1:46710467-46735595 GCF_003426905.1 Ctenocephalides felis
TATTCTATTATATTTTTTTTCATATATTTTTGTTAGAAGTTAAACCAGTAATTGTTCTATTCTGTTTTTGATCAGGAGGCAAACCAAGGATTGTCCTATTTTATATATATTTTTTATTGAAATATAATTTTTTTATTAGAGAGCAACCCAGTGCTTACCACATTCAATTTGGTGGTCAAAAATTTTTTTAGTCTTCTTATATTAAGCTCCAGAATGACGATTTTCACTTAAACACAAAGTTATGACCTATATTCCAAATGTAAATGGTTATCGTACTGCTTGATATTAAGTTGCCACATAATGCAAATATTTTATATTAAAAAAATACTTTATCAATCATTTCAAAATTTTAAGAATAGTTTTACATATGTTTTAAGAATATATAGTCAAATTTTTGAAGAAAAAAATTAAATATTTTTTAACTTATCGTCGATCTTAAACGGCGCGAAAAAGGGCCCTTCACTGCTGCAGTGATTCCGGCCTTCTACGTGGATGAAATTTAAAAAAACATCTTGTTAAAGTAGATAATATTGCCTGTAAAATGACCTACGATAATAAAAAAAAATCAAAAATTGACAAAATGGCGGCATTTTTAAAAAAGTCGAAATTTACCCAAAATTTTGGTCGTTTTTGGACTGCCAAAATTCGATTTTGATCGATCAAAAATCGATAGTTCAATTTTACGTAGAACTATATATAGAAATGTAAAAAAAAATTTGATAGTGATTGGATCATTTGTTTTTAGTAATCGCTGCAGCAATTCGGAAAATGCTGTTTCGAGAAAAACGCGGTAATTTTGGTATGTTTATTTTAAAGTGTTTAACCTATCGAAATATGGAAAAAATTGAAAATTTGATTTTTTTAAAAATTCACATTAGGTGTGCCGCTTAAATAAATCCACAAAGAGTAAATCCG
The DNA here is from genome assembly GCF_003426905.1 of Ctenocephalides felis. Lineage (NCBI taxonomy): Eukaryota > Metazoa > Arthropoda > Insecta > Siphonaptera > Pulicidae > Ctenocephalides > Ctenocephalides felis. Next base: position 46,711,383 of record NW_020539726.1, read on the forward strand.
AATTTCCCTTGTGAGTATACAAATGAAACTATCCACCATCCCCCGTTTTCCCTCAAGAGTTTCTCCGTTCCTATTTATCCCATCGGCCTATTGTTTTCCTACTATTGGTATATGTTGTTCGTCAGTCCGTCAGTGTATCCGTCTGTCGTGTGTATAATATAATCAATCGTCGAAGAGAATAGGAACATCGGAACAAAGATGAAATTGCTCAGTCGACTCGGCTTTGGTTCAGTCAAGTCAGTCCATGTAAGAAGTCGAAGTCAAAGTGGCCATGGGCGTAGGTACAAATAATTCAGTAACCCACCCACGCCGACGACGACCAATTATTAGCTGTTGACTAATTTTAGATTTACTAATCTAATGAGATTGATTGTTGGGCAAGTTGAGGAACAATAGAGTTATTAGTGACGTGGATGGAAAAAATTCCATCAGTTGCACCTCGTGTAGGTGATGGTTGATTTTGGAGAAATGATGTCTCTAGTAGTACAAATTGATATAAAGACATCGCCAATTTAGTTAAAATTTTACTTGTTCGTTAAAATCCATTTTATTACGTTATTAGAGGTGGTGTCTATGAGGGATGATTTTGGAGTCACCAATAGCATAGATTGAAATACTGAAATATGATTTTGATGTTGACAACATTATTACTAACGTTGCTTTGCTCAGTAAGGTATATTCTAAACAATTTCTAGATAATAAAAAAATTAATACTATTAGTGTGTAAAAATGTGTTGTTTGAATGCTATATACAATAACGTATTATAAAACCAATAAACCTCATTAGTTTGTTATTCCATGAATTAAAATAGATATAATAAGAAGTATATTTGTAGAGCAGGGCGAGACACAAAGGTCCAATTTGACTTTGAGCAAATATTAATTATATTATAAAAATCAAACCAATTATATCATAACACATGACACATATCAAACGAACAATTATCTGACTACGTTCAGTAAAACTGCCAGCTAACTTTATCACTGTAGAAATGTGCTTTTTTGACGTCTTTCAAAAATTTGTTATCTAGACGTTTTTACCCCATAGACGGGGTAACTTAAAACGGCCAGGTGGCAAACAGGTTTGATGTTTTATTTTAATTTTAAAGGTATTTTACAAAAGAATTACACTTTTAACTAATGCTAAAAAACTACCAACGGAAGAAAATACTTTTACTATGGATTTTCAAAGATTACCGTTTATCTCCCGATAGCAAAGTCATGAGAATCAAGGTTATATCTGTTTATACATCTTTTTCCCTCTACTTTCAAATATTGTTGTTAAAAAATGCTTAACTTTACTGGTTTTTGACACATCGATGGTGGACCTTTTCAATCCCGGTTCTTCATATATTACTATCTATTCTTCGATAAATTCTGGGAAATTATAACTGGGAAAATGTTATTCGAGAAAATTTCCATTTGATCGATACCAAATATAGGTTCTGAATTTAAATAACATAAATAAAAAATAATATAACCTAGAAAATGTTTTATAAATACCAATGAATATATAATTATACAAATGAGATCTTTCAGAGCACTGTGTTTGAGAAAATGCATTTTCATAATAACATTTCAAAAAAGTTGATATTTTGAGTCTCTAGTAATACTTGTGGCCCGTTCACTAACGTTTTTGTATATAAATAAAACTACAAACAAAACTACTTACTACAATTTAATCATAATTAAATAATATTCACGTAAATCCTATTAAACGTAATTGAACATCATCTGTCAAAAACGTTTGACATTTGACGTATTAGCCACCGTCCATTGTTTTATTTAAATTACGCTTCTACAAAAATTTTCAATTTAAAAATGTTAAGTTTCTACGCTATTTTGAAATAATATCTCACCTTTCCGACCTTCTCTGGATTGGCACGAATTTTTCAAGACTGGCTAAATCGGTTTAGCCGTTTTCGAGTTTTACCATAAAAAGCATTTGACCTAGGTGGTTAGAAGTTATGATGGTGTACATGTCACCGCCTTAAGGCAAATTGCTGGAACTTCCCGTACCGTTATAAAACTTTGGTACGGAACCCAAAAAATGTAAACAGTGTTTGCGCTTATCAATAAAAACTCAATAAAATTGGGATCTGATAATTTGATATGCTTATGTCTAATGATCCAAAAAAAATTTGGGCTTCTAAAACTGCTGGAACTGCCTTCCTAAAAATTTATTCAGTTCTTCATTTCATGTGAAATGTTTTTAAATCATTGAAATCGTTCTATGAGAGACTAAATTGCATTTTTTATACTTTTCATCGGTGGAACCGTGCTCTCGAAATCGTAGAAGAGAAACTGTATTCACACATATACACACACATACATCTATTTTTTCTAAGTTATGTCAGAATTTTCAGAAGGACGTGAGAGGTGAAGATATGGAAAAATGATCACTTTCGATTTATTTGCTATTAGTATAATTTAACTTATACTATAACTTATAACAGAGAGTTAAGATAATATACAATATTTATGGTAATAAATAACGATAACCTAAAAAAATGAAACAATGTCTACAAAGAGCATCATATATAGTAGATTAAAATAATGTTCTTTGATTTTAAAATCAGCCGAATATAAATCTCACGATTAGTCTTACTTTGTGTTCACTCTCTTATATAAAATTATTTTTATTAATATTATATATTTATAATATCCCGAATCTCTTACCCAAATATTTATATTAAATTCTTGGGTATTACGCCCTTGTTGACTTCGTTTGCGAATTATATGGCAGAATACAAATATTTGCAATGCTATTATTGTTTCAGTGTGGGACTATGGACTGCATTTACGAATATACACACTTACATATACAAATATATATATATATATATATATATATATATACAAATATATATATATATAATATGTACTTATTTATTTGTATAAACTCCGTTCCTTAAGCGTATTTGTTCGAATTGTTTGGCGTACAGAAACGTACTTTGCATTTGCACATGGCGTTTACCTCTGCAAATTACAAATGAAACAAACCATAAAAATATAATTAGATTACGACGAGAAAAATTATAATATTAATCATTTATATTATTAATGAATACGACGTACTACTCTTCATGGATGGACATACGAGATTAAAAGATGATGATAAATTTATAAAAATGAAGGTATGAAGATACATTACGAACATGACAGTCTGAAGATATGATAATTGTATTACATATACATATACATACATATACATGCTTATACATACATATACATACATATACATATACTTATACATATACATATACATATATATATGCATACATAAGTAGCCATGGAATGAAAACGAGTTTGTTTTGTATGGAAAATTGCTAGTTTGGTACAAATATTGTGTAAATTCTGAAAAATTTATTTCAATTTGAATATAATCGGTAATTACATATAAATAACAGATTATTTGTGCTTTATGTAATTACTATGATTAAATGGAATTTCCTTAAATGAACCACTAAGCTTCACTCATTGGACCGAACTTTGGTTAATCATTTCTTTTTTCTTTTTTTTCTTTTTCTTTATTATAATTAATATTATTATTTTTATTTATTTATTTATTCATTATTATTATTATTATTATTATTATTTTTATTATATTTTTTTCTCTTTTGTGTCACAATAGCTTATAAGATAAATTGTACCTTGATTGCTATTATTACATAAATATATAAAAAAATGGAATTTCAAGTTATTCTTAAAATGTAAGCAATCAGTTTGTTATTGAAAGATATTTATTTTGTATATTTCGACACTAATTATAAGTCAACAATTAGTAGTTTCCCACAGGATATCAAACAAAAAAAGTTACTTAATAAGAGGAAAAGTTGAAAATTAAAGCAAATGTTAATTACACTTAATAGTATTGTTTGTGTAACATTTCATATGAATCAGAATTCAGTAAAAAATTAATCAACTTAATATTGATTAAATATTCTGTTTAATAATTTATTTTTATTTTGAATTTCCAACATTTATTTATTATGTTTGTTTCTTTTAAATAAGTAAACTTTTCTAATTTGACCCAATATGAATTACTGAATGATGATAAACATTTATTATCAAACGTACACATTAGTGCTCTATATATTATTTCTATTTTCGACTAATAATATTTCAATTGACAACTTCAAGCGATTCAGAATGACTTTGAACGTCGAGAAAACATGAAACTAGTAAAATTTATGAGCTAAGTGCAGCCTAGAACTTGGGTGAAATTTTGACCATTTTTCGCTTATTATAGTTAATTTTTATTAATTTTGTTTATTCAATCTTTGGAATCGACAAAAATAATGACTCAATTGTCCTAAGTTTTTAAGAATTTAAAAAATGGTATTTTCTTAACTGACTTTTATTCTAATAAACCCAAACTATACTAGGTCAAAATTATTCATTATTTTATGAAGTTAAAAATTAGGATTTTACCAAGAGCTTAGGCGAAACAAAACTATTTGAGCTTGTTACCAATTATAGAATTTTTGGGGGTTTTTACTTTTTTACTTATTTTTTTCTTTTAAAATTATCAAGTATTTTACCATCTTACAATTCTGATTTTGATAAAACTTACTAAAACACTTTAGTACATATTTTTTTAAGGAGGGCCTCTCAAAGTCTACCAGTTCAATGAATTTTAAATTCATATTTCAACAAAAAGTCTCAATTCTTGAAAACTTGCCAATTGCAACATTATTTTTGACTAAAAATGTTATTCACTGTCAGGGTTCCAAAGATCAAATGAACTAAATTAAATGAAAAGTTGAATTCTGGGATACCTGTATATATAAATATATATTTTGTATGATTCTGAATTTGATGTTGACATGTATTAACAAAGTCTAGTAATCGGGCATAACATCAATAAAAAACATAAATTTCTTTCAAAAATTTATTTTAAATCCATACGTTTCGGCTATAATCCTAGCCTTCATTCAGTGGAAACTAAAAATAAAATTAAAAACTAAAACAATTGAATTGGAGTGAAAATAAAAAATAAAATAGTAAATAGTACTTACAATTAGTTAATCTTAGTGTTAAATTGGAAGATTTTAATAATCCATGGTATTAGGATATGGTAATGCACTACACTATGTATTATAAACATTAACTTGAAATTACACAATGTTTTCACAAAATACTAATTTAAAAAAATCACAATTGGATAGAGTGTTTTTCGTAAATTGGTTGAAGATATAATGGAGAAAGGACATTTTAAAAAATATTTTTTACTAAGATTCTACACACGTGTGGAACGAATTGCGAATCCTTTGCGCGTCGTTTCTATTGTTTTATGAGAAATTTGGAAATACCATCTAAATAAAAGAGGTTTGAGTCGTTTGCGTCATGTTAAGTTCACTCCGTTTATTTATTGTTTTATTGCTGTAAATAGTCAAAAAATATCCTTCTATAATTCTTCGTTTGAATAAATTTTGTTCGAATTGTAGTACAGTCGGGTTAGAAAAGTCCATATTGTGTTTTAAAGTATAAATATGCTCCGCAATCATAGTTTTAAATTGTCTCGGATTTTTTGAATTGTTTTTATGTTGAATCGGTTATGCCCGATTACTGGACTTTGTTAATACATATGTCAAAATCAAATTCAGAATATATAGATATATATATATATATATATATATATATATATATTTCTATAATATTTCGTCCCTGTCGATAGTCCGTTTAGCCGGATCGTGCACGACCGTTGTACCGGCTCACGACGACGACGACCACGAAGACCACGAAGACCACAACGACCACGAGGAGCGCGGCTCTCGGCTCTCGGTTTCACGTTTATTTTTATATCATGATGGTCTCAGAGATTTTCTAGACCATTTCGTCTTTATTCGAATACGTGCCAACCAAAACGATCAGATCTACGTACGTAGTACGTACCTATATGAACATTTATATCTCGAAGAACAAACTTGTATACAAATAAATTCATTAGATTCATACTATACTATACTCGGTATATGGTAGTAAAAGACTCTAACTCGAAGCGGTTTAACCCAAATCTATTTAGAGTTGTACCACTTATCAACATATTTATTATTATCTGAAAATTCAATTGTAATTATAAATAATATGAGGTAATCCATTGATCAGATAAGGCTTAAAAAATACCAAAATTTTTCCAAAAAATCCAAAATTGTTCCAAAAAATTCCAAAAATATTAGGAATCTTTCTAGGTACAAAAATATACGTGATGTTGGTTGAGAAGGGGGATTAATTTTGACAAATAAATTCATTAGATTCATACATATTATACTCGCTATATGGTAATAAAAGACTTAACTCGGAGCGGTTAAACCCAAATCTTTTTAGGCCATGTCTTACTTTGAAATAAATGAAAATTTAGTTATAATTATAAATGATAAAGAAACGTCCCTTAATCACGTGAGGCTTAAAAGGGAGGAAAGAGTTTAGCCAAAAAAATTACGAAATATCACAAGGGGGAGGAGGGTTTTGTCGACATCACGTGTAGTTATTCTTTACCTCGATTTGAAAAAAAACATTCAAAAGATTTAGGCTTTTTTCTAAGAAAAACCCAAAAGTTTCACGGTCAGAACATCTGTAGAAATTGATCACGTGATTAATGGACGGCCCCTAAGTTAAGAGGAAATCACAAGAAAATTGTTACAGTTGATACTAACTAAATTGCACCCAATAATTAGTTACAGGATTTTTTCCTTTAAAAAATGTTTTTACGGATTTTTGTTAAAATTGCCGTCAATATAAAAAAGAATTTAAAGAGTCGATTAAGGGTTTAGACTATGTTTATTTCATATTATTTTATTTCAAATTTAAATTCTAAACCTCATTGTTATGAAGTTGGGGAAAGTTCCTATCGTCTTATATTAACATTTTTTTTTAATTACTATATTTGTTACAACTGCTAAATAATTAACATTTAGTAACAGTAATGAACAATTATATAAATTTAATAAAAAGAACACAAAATAAAGGATAGAATTTTTAATGAAATGCTATCCGTAGTATGTTGAATCAATAATTTAATTAAGAAAATTTAGTTACAGAATTAATAAAGATAATTAATTTTTGGTGAGCATCCCATTATTAACCGCCAGGCCGAACTTGCTCTCAACCTAGAACTAGGCTTTGTTTCAGGTTAGAGTACAATTGGCCGTACTGATTAATATAAGGGACGAACATTACTTCGAAAAGCACAAATTATTTTTTTTATTTGTTTTGTATTATTTTTTTCTTAAATTATGTATACTAATAATAAAGTACTAAAGATCCTTTAAGCACTAATTATTAGAAAAAAATATTAGGTTTATAAAATTTGTAATGAAACCCGTAAATGTTTCGAGTCTCCTTAATTTATTTGATATTTTAATTGAAATAACAATAATCAATGTTTGTGTTTAACAAACTAATTGTAACTAACTAATTATATTAAGACAATACAATTATTTGAAAAAATCCCAACAGAAACTACATGGAACCACAATATTAAGTTCTGAACACAAATGAACTAAAAGTAGTAATTTTATTATAATATTTTAAATATATATATATATATATATATATATATATATATATATATTATCTTATTATTTCTTTTCCTATGAATATTTTTGCATCCGCCAAAATGTTTGCGAATTCGACATGTTAAGTCAAAGTGCATTGAATTGAAAAAGTTGACGTCGGATTTTATTTTCAATATGAAACGTCTTTGCTGAATTTACTCTAAAGATTTTTTTTAGAAAATAGAATATGAATAGAATGGATAGATATGAATATCTTATATATGGTAATACTCAAGAAAAATATTAAAAATTATGTAATCTTACTTGAATATTAAATATCTGTTAATCGTGTTTCTTGGGGAAAAAATCCCTTACAAGTTACTTATTGGTAATTTCTTGGAATGTGGAAAATAAATAATAAATAAATTATTATGAAGTTGTTTTATATAATTCTCTATTTACCAGTTTTAATGTCAATTCATGTTAAGTAGTATTTTATTCATTTTAGAGCTTAGTTATAATACTTATTAAATTTCAAAGCTTTGTCTATATAATTTTGAATCAAAATGGCAAAGAACTAACAAATTAAAAAAAACTTTAGACTAGCACTAATGTGCTCAAATTTTAATAGAATTTCTCTTCAATATGCCTATTATCTATATGTGAAAAAAGATTAATTTGAAAAGATGAATAGACAATAATTTTTGAAACAAACGTCCTAATAATTTACTAACTATTTAACAAATATCATGTATTTAAGAGTTATAATTTGAAGTTTTATGTATTTTAATTATAATAAAACTTTGAATTTTTAAGTAGAAATCTGTACAAATATTCCGTGTAAATTCTATATTTTCCGCCCAAGAACGATTTTCGATCTTTCACTTCCTCCAATTAATCAATGCCAGTCGATTTCTCCAATAAAACAACATTTATCGACAAGAAGAGAATGTCGGTTGGTGTCTGTATAATATATTAGATTTATTTCTCTCTGCAAAATATCTTCGAAATGGATCTAACTGGAAGATAGTTAGATTGTTCCGAATGGCAAATTCGAGGTAAAGTCGTCCAAAGAGCAAACGTCGGGTTCAAAACGATCATAAATAATAAATAACAACAATAACAGCAACATGAAGAGAAAGTGTCGTAAAAATAAGGATTGGCAGACTAAATAATGAGATTTTTATCCACCAAACTGATATCATTGCTCCTTGATACCATGGTCAGGTCCTGGTCGTGTCCTGGTTCTCTCCATATATATCTTTTATCTGTGTCGTCTCTCTGTTGTTCCTTTCGATCTGGTCAAAATGTATAATTTGACATAATAATAGAGTCGGTTCATGTCGTATCGGTCGCCTTTTGTTTGTTCTCATGAAAATGCTCAAAGAGAGACATCACGAACTCATGATTGCATGAAATGCCGTGACATCACTTACACGTAACCACGCGTTACATACATGTTACGTTTAGACGGGACGCTAGAGGAAAATAGTACCATAGATTTGTATTTTTACAATTTAGATATTAAATTCATGATTAATATTATAAACGTGCATTTTAAAAAAAATCTGTGTGAATTATCAAGATTTTGAAGGAATTTTTGAAACTTAGTTTTTAGATATGAGATAGTTTTGGTATTTTTCTATCTTAGTATTTGTTTATTTATTTTAAAAAGTATTTTATTAACTTCCCGTAGGGTAGTTATAGTAATGGGCCAAAAATCTAAAATGAAAATTTTTGCATTTCTCGACGTTTTGAAGGTTTCTGAACATTTTGGCAAACCTCAGAAAAAATGGATGTGTGTGTGTTTTGTATGTCCGCATTTTTTTGTCCACGTTTTCGGGCGCAAGGATCAACCGATTTGAATGGTTCAAAAACATTTGATTCCTATTGATAGGAAGATGTACTGATTGGTTTTTGGCAAAGGCAGGTCCAGCCGTTAAGGAGAGACGAAGCAAAGAGTGCAGAAAATACAAATCGATTTTTTGAGAGAACGGAGTATCCGATTTAAATGATCCAAAAAACATTCAATTTGTAATGATTGGGAGAAGAGGTGATTAGTTTTTGGCAAAGACAGGTTCCGCGATTTCGAAGATACAAGGCTAAATGCGCAAAAAATTGCAGTTTTTGAGTGAACTAAGCGTTCAATTTGAATGATCTAAAACTTTCTGCTTATATTGACAAAACAATTGCTTTTGAGGATAAAAATTATTACATCTTTTTTTATTTTTCATAAAATATTTTTGTTTTCATAAAATCAAAAATTAAAAAAATGACCCAGGCTAAGCACAGTCTAAGTGAAAATGTCGCACAGAATTATTTGCAAATGCGTTTAGACTGTGACTATACTGGAGCACTTTTTCAATTTTGTGAAATTTTTTTTTTTTTTTTAGGCAACTATTTTTTTTAATTGAATTCGAAATGAAATGACAAGATAGCAAAAATAATGAAAGTTCTTACAAAATTTGTATTTGAAAACGTTTAAAATTTCTCGAATATTTCATTACGGTACGGGAAGTACCAGCAATTTGCCTTGAGGCACGATGCCATATACCACTAGTTACTATTTAGGTTCATTAATAATATTAGAAACGTGCATTTTAAAAAAAATCTCACTATAACGTGTGAATTTGATTTATAAGATTTTGGGAGAATTTTTGAAATTTAGTTTGTAGATATGAGATATTTTTGGTATTTTTCTATCTTAGTATTTGTTTATTTAATTTAAAAAGTATTATATTTTTGTAATAAATGATAGTATGTGAAATTAAATTAAAGATAGAACCCTTCCGTTGCTCATCTGAGATGTCGATGAAATTGTATATAAAAATAGATTTTGTGCCCAAACTGACCTCCGTAAAATATACTATACAAGCCAAAAGCCATGCCAGTATATTACACAAGATATTTTACTACTTTCCTATTACATTTGCAATTAAAATTATCAATTTATCTCAAAGTGACTTTGAAAGCCAAAGTCGATACATTGGACGTAGCAAAAGAGTCTATACTTCAATTATACATCTATTTAGACTCCAATAAAAAAACGAGTTCTATAATGTGCTGATACAGTTAATTATTTACTTCGTCATTTTCTATTTCCCCTAGCTGTCCGTCTATTCCTTACCGCAGGCGAAACACAAGAAATTGCTTCAGAACAAAAGCAAACGTACTTTTCCAAAAGGTAAAATAAAATTAATACGACTTAATATAATATTTGTCCTCCTCTTTCGCTAAATGAAAATTGCATTTTAATTTCTTCTCATTTGCAAAATTACTCGCAGACGTTCCTGTCAACTGATTTTCAACAAAGGAATATACCTGGCGATTTTTTTTTTGTGGTTTTGACAGTATAAATTGCACGTTTTGAAGGAATTCTGCGGTCTCTGCGGTCTCTGCGGTCTTTTTGACCCCAGGGGAAAAAATAAGTAACATATGATAGATAAATAGATCATATAGGAGTAGAGAAGACTCTTATGATGTAATTTTAATAGAAGGAAAAATATTAGAAATTGTACTCGTGCACTAAGGATTTCATGCGAACATATGTTTTATAGAACAAAAATACAATAGACGACCTGTGTGCACGAGTGTCGTCTATAAAGATCCAGAGGTAAAATATTGAACTGCTCTCATAATTTCTTGGTGGAAAACCTTAATATTTTCTGTATCAAATACTTGGGCGGCTTGCTGGCACGTACAGCGGTATCACCCAAAATCAAATAAAATAAACATTGTCCCATATAATTCTGATGTGTCTTTTCCTCTGCAAACAAACTTAGGAAATTAAGTCATCATCGTGTTAAAATCGCATGAAAAATTATATATCATATCACATCGTGTGTCCACAAATTGCACGTTCATTAAAAACGACTTAAACATTCGCATTATTTCTTACTTTCTATTGTGTATGTCATTGTTGAGACGTTTAAAATAATTAAGGATATGCTACTTCACAAGGATAATAATCGTATATTATTCTATATGAGGTTATACAAAGATTTTCTTCTAAAAGAATCAAAGAAAATAATGTCCTTCTATTTTTCCTCGAAGAACTTGTAGCAAAAGCAACTAGGTCCACTTAAAAATGCTTTATAAAGATGATCAATCATTTTTGGTTGCCTTAAAGCAAAATGCCACTTACACCTAGTTTATTTCTAAACGTGTCCATCCTTTAGGAATAAATTAAATATGATATACGAGTATCAATTTTTCTGTTCAACAATTCTGTATATTTCTATCTACAAAAACTTACATTTTGCTTTTTTCGACATGTGCAAAGATATTAAAAGTTCTCACTTGAACAATTTTGGAAAATTAAAACTTAAATTTTGGTTTCACTTGAAAAAATAAATATAAAAATTCTTTTGTTGTCAAGAGATTAAAAGTCAGCAAGATCAAGTCAATGTGCATTTTGGTCGCATTTGAGGTTTAAATAAAAATTAGGCGGAGAGCTGATAATGAAAATGGTATAATTTAAAAATGTGTTTAAAATATTAGTTTAAATAAATATGGCATATAGAATATGGAATATGGCATTTGATATTATTATTATTTTATTTCTAAAATTTAGCTCTAGGATAAAAATCTAATTACTAGTAAACGCATTTATCTAATTTATTTAGAAACTTTATCCTCAAAATTTATTAATTTTAATATAAATTTTAATGAAAGTTATAACATTTGTGTAGCATAGTACATAATAAATAGTAAGTTATTTTATAATCTAAATGGTAATTTAGAAGTTTCAATTATTTTTGAAGTATTGAATTACATGCATAGTATTTTTCATTGAAAATAATTACCTGGTCTCACTAATTTAATTGTACCTAAAGCTAAATAATTTTTCAAAAATTGGGTTTTTGAAACCACAAATTAATGAATGTATATAAAAACTCTGTAATAAAATATTATTTTCAACCAAATATAGAAAATACAAAGACACAAACAGGCAGAATTTAATTTAAATAAAATTTTATTGGATCTCTTTGCTATTTTTATTGATCTTACCTAATTTATTAAACTAAATCAAAATTATTAAATTTATCAGCTCTCAGTTAGTTCTAAACCAATTAAAAATACAAGGAAAAAACGAAATATATAATTTTTATATATATTTTATATAATATAAAATATATATTTTGCAAATTTAACCAAAATTCGAACAATCCCAGTAAGTTTATTTGCAAATCTATATCACCAGCTCTCTGTCTATTACCAACAAAAGCGAAATTTCGTTTAGCACTAAAGATGCGGCCACACAGAGGAGAGACTTCATCATAATCCCATATACCCATTATTATTATTATATTGAAATTTGGAATACAAAAAGGCTTCGAAATTGAATTTCGAATGGTACAATTGAAAATTGAAAATATGATTTTTAATTTTAAAAAAAGTCGACAAGTCAATTATGGACGTGGACGCTTGAATAAATATTAATAGAAATTGCTAAAGGCAGGGGGTTGTTGACAAGTCGATTTCAAGTATTTTTGTGGTCGGTTAGTGAAATGAAAAAATATTCTCTGTAAAATATGTGTACTGTTTAACTTCCCGTAGGGCAAGTTATAGTAATCGCAAAAAAATCAAAAATGAAAATTTTTATATATCTTTACGTTTCAGAGGTTTCTGAACATTTTGGCATACCTTAGAAAAAATGGATGTATGTGTGTGTGTGTGTGTGTGTGTATGTGTGTGTGTATGTATGTATGTGTGTGTATGTATGTGCGGATACAAATTTTCGTCGACGATTTCGGGAACACGGATCAACCGATTTGAATAATTCAAAAAACATTCGATTCGTATTGATAAGGAGACGTGCTGATTAGTTTTTGGTGAAGGCAGGTCTAGCCGTTCCGAAGATACGGGGCAAAAAGTGCCGAAAACGGTAACTCAGTTTTTAAGAGAACGGAGCGTCCGATTTGAATAATTCAAAAAACATTTCACTTGTATTGACAAGATGAAGAATCGATGAAATTTTCATGAAGGTAGGTCTAGCGGTTTCGAAGATATGGAGGAAAAAGTAAAAAAATGAGCCATTTGGCGGTCAAAAATGATCATTAGACATATGCACATCAAAATATCAGATATTTTATAGAGATTTCAACAATAAGTATACATTTTGTTAACATTCCTATGGGTTCCGTACCAATGCTTATGCGTTAGACATTGACGCGGGGCTTACGCGCTTTATATTTTGTCCCTATGCAGTTAAAGCAGTACGATTGCTTTGAAAAGAAAGTTCAGATCTTCCACAATATGTCAAAATAAAGAAAAAAAAATTTTTTTCAAAAAAAAAAAAATTAAAAAAAAATTATTTTTTTTTTAAAAAAATTTTTTTCAAAAAAAGTAATTTTTTGTCCAATTTATAGTTTCTCAAAAATCTTATTTTTTCAAAGTAAATTTTTTTTCAAAAATGTTTTTTAAAAAAATAATAATTTTTGGTACGGGAAGTTCCAGCAATTTGCCTTAAGGCACGATGCCCTAATTGCCTTAAGACAGAATTCCACTTACAGCTAGTTTTTTGATTAAATCCACATGCCCCATGTATATCTACCTACATGCTGGTATAATAAAATAAAATTATCTAAATATTAACTTTATTACAACATCAACAAACCATGAACTGAATAAATCGGTTAAAACGACCGACAGAACATCAAACGGCCGAAGGAGCTCAAAGGATTCGACAACGTAAACATCGTAAAATATTACAAAGTTAATAAATATTTTTGTAAATAAATAAATAATATACGAAGGATATGAGTTGTAACATCATAAACAATCTGTAAAATCAAGGTATAAGGATTACCCATGTGTAAAAAGCGTTTTGTCTATTGGCGAGTAGCAGAATTTTATTGAAACTCGTTCACTTTTATTGAAAAAAAAATCAGATTTTGAATTAAGTATAAATATAAGTACATACATATATAAAAGTGATAAATAACTAAAACAAACTTTCATTAGGTAAGATTATATTAAATTAGTGTAAATAAATTCTACTAAAATGTTTACTTTCATGTATGGTATTTTTATAAAAAATTCTAAGATTTTTTAAAAGTGTTTTTTGAATTAATTGAAATCTGGGAAAAACAACGAAAATTTTAAAATTATTTATTAAAATAACACTTTTCTTTTTTTTTCTTGAAATATTTGGAAATATTAATAAAAATCAATTCTGCATGTATTGTGTGCAAAATTCAGTAGTTCAAAACTGTGAAAATCACAATAAATAAAATTTACTTGACTGTTTATCATTAGTTGGCTGAATTTAAGAGATCCTTATTATTTCACTCGATTTTTTTTATTCTGAAACTAACAAGTAATGTATGATTTTACAATCCTGATTAATCCGATTCTGCCGTAAAATAGACTAACGTTATAGCAAGACTATTTTATGTAGCAGTTTTCATACAAAATGGTACTAAATACTGCCAAAAGCCATGTGGTGGCTTGCAGTCAGGCGTTTTAGATAGAATACCTAATTTAAAAAAACGTTCAAATGCCTAAAAACAATGGTACCATCACATATGAGTGAAGTTATTTATATATTTATATTTATTGCCGATCAAAATAATATTATTTTTTAAGACAATATGCTGGTCTTTAGAATAACATATGAGTGAAGTTAGGTTTGTGTGTAAGAATACGTCATTGTGGCAGTATTTAGTACCATTTTGTATAAAAACTGTGACGTAACATAGCCTTGCCATAACATTGGTCTATTTGACGGCTGAATCGCTCTATAAATGCGCAAACATTTAATGAAACCTGCTTGTAGGCGTTTTAGTAAAAAAAATTTCATGAGCAATTTAAAGTCGATAAATTTTAAAAATTTTAAATAATCTTTATTTCCAGCTTTTGGGGCCCTTGTCATTTATTGACTGCGGAACAAAATAATTGAATTTAGGCATAATAACCAGAAAATGGCTTAAGTTGTACTTGAAAGCTCACAAATTGCATAAAAACTTTTTTTTCTAATTTTGCTCAAGATAGTTATAATCAATACTCTCGTTTAGTGGAGTTCTGGAACACCCTGTATATATGTGTGTATATTTAAATTTCCTATATATCAAAATGTCACTTACGAATATAAAAGTCCGGCCGTCATAAACAATTAGTCATAAAGCGCGAACGTCAAAACAAATTCAGTGGACTTTCTTTGGGGGGCTCGGGGGCTCCCCGTTCGGGGGTCCCACGTCCGCCCTTGTCCCCCTTGTCCGGGGGCCCCATTAAGAATAATATTTTGATACTTTTACGAGCGAACCGAGACAGATTTATTGCTCGTATTTAGAATTATAGTTTTGTAAACAGAATGAACCGACGAACGAACGAACGAGTTCAGACGAATTATATTCTTGGAAACGATTTCAAGTGAACCAAGTTCATAAAACCGATTCCAGAATTATTTTTAGCATCGGCCAAACATTTTTACTGTACCGACAAGTATTTTATGGACATGTGTTTGGAAGGGGTTTGATGGCGTTTTGCCTATTGGCGAGTTAGGGAATTTATGATTTATTGGGGTTTGATGAGCTTTCAGAATATAACTCATTGTGCTTCATATTGTAAAACAATTTTCATTGGGTGGCTCTGTAGAAATGTATCTATTTAACCCATTCGATACGAAAGTGCAAGAGTGACACTAGTATACGAGCCAACTAGATGTCAAAATACACATTTTACACATCATTTTTAAAATTTTTCCAATAATCAATAAAAATATTTTTAAAAAGTCAACAATTACACTACCAATTTTGTAAAAAAATATAAATGACTATAAATTATTCGAAGTTTGCATAACTAATTATAATTCTCAGTGATTTACCGCATTGTGATGAATTTTGAAGCAAGAGTCGACACACACAGAATGTCGTCTATGGAAGACACTCATAC
This sequence comes from Ctenocephalides felis, assembly GCF_003426905.1. Lineage (NCBI taxonomy): Eukaryota > Metazoa > Arthropoda > Insecta > Siphonaptera > Pulicidae > Ctenocephalides > Ctenocephalides felis. Next base: position 46,727,777 of record NW_020539726.1, read on the forward strand.
ACACAGGTCGTTATGCGCATGTTGCCTATAATTTATTGTACTAATACAGTGAAAATATTGAACTAGTATAGTAAAAATAATCATAAAATTTGAAATAATCTGCAATTTAATTTCAATAAATTTTGTAAGATTTGTGGCCTTATAAATGACTAAATTTAATAATTAGTTTCTGTACTAGCTTTTAGCCGATTTTGTTATATATAGTAGGGGAGACTCGGTACGGTAGAGACAACTGAATTATACTGATTTTCAGATAGGGTCCAAAAAGAGATTTTTTATTTATATGACTTGATTTTATGACTAATACATTGAATTTAAGGACAATATTTCAGTATTTCCAAGTAGACAAATGTACAAATTACCATTTAATTTACTTTTCTCCCAGCTAACTGGTAAATTAAGAAAATTATGGAAAAGTGGCACAGCCATACCCAGTGTCCTCTATACAATTATCAATAGGCGAGGAAATTTACTATTTTTACATTTTTTGTACATTTTACTTGTACTATCTGAGAAAATAATATAAAATACTTTAGAAAAAGTTTAATTTACAAATTGTTATGAAATTTTATTCTTTAAACCAAAAACTAGTATAAAATTCAAATTATTTACAAAAATAAAAAGAAACTAAACAAAAAACAGTGCTAGATCCAGTACGCGTTCCAATTTATTGAAATATATTTCAGAAATTTGAAAAACTAAGTAAAAAAATTTAATTGCATCATTTTAGAGAAAATATCATCTTCATCACTGTTTTGGGATATTTTCTTCTATGCTTGCAAAACCCCTGACGACCTGTGTGTACGAGTGTCGTCTATAGACGACATTCAATGTATCATCTTTTATTTCAAGATTCTTCACTCAGAGTTAAATTATTGAGAATTCTAATTGGTTTTTGCGTTTTTTAGTTTTTTCAAAGTGTAATTATTATTTTTAAATACATTTTTATCAATAATGATTGAAAAATCTTAAAATATTTTTGGTAAAAAATACTTGGGCAACTTTTACAGCGACTTTAAACACTCTGAATGGTACTAAAGTTGAAAGTAAATCATTTTGGATTTAAATAATAATAGTTATGTAATAAAAGTACATATAATAGAATAAAAGTATAGGGTGCTCAAAAATTAACTATTTTCATAGTGGCACTTCTTCTAGATATATTACTATATTCTACAAACTTTGAATTAGTACCGAACTTTTTGTGTATACATCCATGTCTAACATTTACTTTGACCTTCTGAACTTTTCTAAATACTTTAATTACATATTTTGGACTACAATTGACCGAAATTCCACAAAAATCTAATCTTGTTTCTAATAAAAAAAAAGTTGGAATTAAAGTTTTCGTCCGCGCAAGTGGAATTTACAACCTATCATAACCTAATACAGTTTCACTAAGTGGCGTTTAGGAAAAAATCAATTAAATATACATAAATATATACACAAGGGTAGAAATATATATATATATATATATATATATATATAAATGTTGGTATTAATATAAATAAGTAGGTATATTTTTACCATGCAAGTGTTGAAAAGTGTAGTGGGCCTCCTTTTCCTATTCGGCACGCGATGTTCCGTGTTCTCTTATGATTTCTCCCACAAAAAATATTGTTATATTCCTATTCCGACAACTGGAAATGAAATAACGAAATAAATACGACCTGAAATATATCTAGTAATAATAATAATGATAATAGTAAACGATTACGATAATAATAATATAATATGAACTCTTGCTTTTCATCACGCCATAATTGTGGCGCGGTCGCGCCCGAGATATTTCTATTAAGGAGAAAGGAATTGAGGAAAGTAAGGCACCAATTCTTGAATGAAACAGAAAAGATATATTATGGGTCTATATTCGTATGAGTTGGTTGTAACCAATTGTCGAAAAGCTTCTAAACTTCTCGATATGTTTATAATCGACCTAATCAATACGAAAACGTTACATTAATTTTTGAGAGACCTATAAGTATTCCGAGTTGCTGTATTGCAAATGAGAAATTATTGTAAATTATTCAATTTTCCCAAAAGTTTCTTTCATCAAAATCAGGCCTTGCTGATCTTTCTACTATGGTTTGTCGGTTTTTAAAAACCGGTTTTTTAGCGAGAATTATTGAATTCGAAAACCGGTTTTTTAGTGAAAAAGTCGGTTTTCACTGTATAAATGGAAAGTGGCAAATATAGCCAAATATGAAAGATAGATGAATGCGTTTTGATTCTTGAAATTATATAGGTTCAATAGCATTTGATATCTTATCAGTCTGCAATGGTTTCCAGAAATGTTTTGTATATATTAATTTTTATATTTATACCAGTGTATGTATATATTAATTTAAATCAGTGTGACACTTTCTTGAAGAAGTAACTTCCTCTACTCATACTTAAAAGAAAGAGTTTTAAACCCTAGAAGCCACAAATAAAAGAACAAAAAACTTAGAATTATTACATCAGGCTTTAAAAATAATTAAGCATAATTTGGTCGCAAGTATGAGAGTATTTTCTATTTCAGGAAATTTTGTGAGTAAAGAAAGGACACGTCTAAGTAGCAAATCGATAGACGTTCTCAGTTTTATAAAATCATATTTTATTAAACAAAAAACAATTAAAATGTTTAAAATTAATTAATTATAATTGCTTGGAACAGACGACACACAAGTTGAGCTTAATTGTTGTAATCAACATGTAACTAATATTAATTTAATGAATATTTTTTATTTAAAAATCTATTATTTTTATTTATTCGAAAACTTTCCTTTCACTATCATAAAAATATTTTCATTCTTATATGTGAAAATGATGCATGAATAACGAATAATTATTTTCAAAAATATTTAATCAAGATAAACTATTATTTCTTAGTTCTACTAATTAAAAATAAAATAATTTTGTTTACTATCCATAAAATTGAACAATAAATAAATTCAGACAAATACTACTCTAAATTACACTAAATTTGCGGATATAAATTAAATATTTGAGCAAAAATTTATTTTCTTTATAAAATTCGAAAACCGGCTAAAACAGTTTTTTTAGTTAAAAACTTAAGCTTAAAACCGGTTTTCTGAAATGTCGGTTTTGTATAAACCCTACTTTCCACTATTCTCATTGGACATTTTCTAATGTTCATTTCATGGCAAATATTTTGAACTTTCCTATTAATTCCAAAGAAATGGCTCGCCTGATTTGTCACGGAATCGTATCAATACAATTTTTTCCCTTCTTATCAATTTGAGTGAATTATTTCGTTTAGCTTAGAAGCTTTGCGTTTTATTAATCTCGGAGTGAAAATGCAAATGTTCCTTTTTCATAATGTGAAAGACTTGTTCGAGATAATTTTATTGATTCGGTTTTTCCTTTTTAAATGGAACGACCGACACCATTTTGTGAAAATAGAATTATAATAATACTAAAATCTATCTCCAGTTAGAACTTGTTCACTGAGGGTTTTGCTTATAATTGATAATTTGCTCGAATTGCCGAAAAATATTTTAAATAGAATAAGTTTATTTTAATAACTGAGAATGCCTTTACACCATCACATATATAAATATATATAAATATATATATATATATATATTATATATATATGATTTAGTAGTTAAGAACTCACTCATATATATATATATATATATATTATATATGAATGTTCTATGAAAATGAATGCACCTTCTTCTTCTTGGTTTATATTTAAATTTGAAGAAATTCCATCTGTCATAAATATGTATATTATCAATAAATTCGTCGCCCGAAACGAAAAAAAATGTTTGACATATTTTTTCAAAATAGATATTTTCGTTACGTTGCATGTATCTCATATACGCTCTATACGGGACTCCGGGTGAATAAAGTTTAAATAACTCGAAAACGGCTGGAGTTAAAAATTTGTAAAATTTGTAGAAAAATTATAAAGGTATTATCAATAGGTGTTCAGAATTTTAAATGGATATCTCATGTAGTTTGCGGGTACCAGACATTTTAATTAAATAAAATAAGTTCAATCGGTTAAGTAATAATTTATATTATTGTTATATTTGTATCTATATTATATTTTTTAAACCAGGATAAATAAGTCGTTATAACTCAAAAATGGCTGATTTGATAAATTTTTTCTCAATTCTTAACCATTTTTTCACACTGCATCCATATTAATTAAATGGCTTAAGATTTATAGACTGTGTAATGAAAAATGCACTTTTAACGCGAATATGAATACACTATTCTTGTTCAAATGCAATTTTGAAACATACCAAATTGTTTTAGAAATATATGTTGTATGTAAAGTTTGTAGATTATTTAATTTTAAACATATTTACTTCAAATATACACTATTTACTTCAAATAATTATTTCAAAAGTTGAAAAAGATTTTATAAATAAATGCTTAAATGCAAATTACAATTTCAAATCGATTTAAGGATACATTGAGTAGCTATGGAGTGTTTTGATCTTAATAAAAGTTTTCGAGAAATTAATTTGAAACAAATTTGTCTAACACTCTTTCTATATTAATTGAATGGTTTGAGATTTAGAGAGGATTTACAGAAAAAATGCACCTCGCACGTCCAAAATGCACCTCTCAGCGCGTCCAAACTTCTTGTGTTCAATTGCAATTTAGAGGCACATCTAACTGTTCTAGAAAAATATATTATTCGAAATCATTATAGATTATTCAATTACAAACAAATTTTTCCATATACCACAAACTTGTATTTCAAAAGTTACAATTGATAAAACAAATAAACGCACAAACCCGTATCCATTTCCGATTATCTTTTACCAAGGGACTGCACAAGTCTTTTTCTACGTCTCTATATTTTCCCCCGGTGTCCCCTATATAATTCGACGATAAAAAAACGCATGTCGTATACTAATATAGAGACAAAACGTTAGATTGTTCACCGGCAGCCAAAATAAATACAAGGAACAAGGTGGAGCGCCTGAAACAACACACGAGCGTCAATCATTTCAATTTTCTCTTCGGAGGAAAAAATACACAAATACCGAAATTCGATGCTTCGGAGAAAGATTTAGTTACTTAATGAAAGTTATAGAAAATTTGTACTAATTAATAGATATAAATTTTATTGATTAATTGTGTAGTAAGCAGCAATCTCTTGGTAAAGCTGAAAGATTTTTTAGGTGCATTTTTTGTTGTGGCTCGTGTAACTTTTAAAAACTTCGCGGATATACAGGTGTATTTGAGGAATTTCTGAAAAATTAAATTAGCTTTAATATTGTCTAATATTAAAATGCTCTACAACAACTCGGTATACTCTAAAATTGCAATCGAAACCTAAAATTTATCCGCACGCGCTCGATAATGCAGAACTTCAATCGCTACTTCATATAGAACAAAATGCATTTGTTTATTGAATTTATTGTAACTTTTGAAATGGTCATCTGATGTAAATGAATTATATGGCAAATCTGTATAAAATTAAATAATCTATAATATTTTGTAACACGTCATTAATCTATAACAACTCAGTATACTTTAAAATAGCAATCAAAAATACTAATAAAATAGATTGCATTCATTTTATATGTGCATATATTTATTGTATTTCTGAAGACTTTTAAATGGTTCATCTGATGTTGATGAAATATTTGACAAATTTGTACAAAATTACCTAACTTACAATATTTTCTAACATTCAACCCTACAGCAACACGGTATACTATTTTAGTTAAACATGAACTAATTTATGCATTTATATATTACACTTGTGTAACTTTTGAACGGTGTGTCTAATTTATATGAAATATTCGACAAATTTGTTTAAAATTGAATAATCTGTAATTCTTCCTAACATTATACAATCCTACAGCAACTCAGTATACTTTAAAATCGTCATGCAAGATCAGAAAGCTCTGAAAGTGCATAAGTATACACAAGTATAAGTATAGTGCAACTAGTTTATTATATCTCTTGTAACTTTTAAACGGCTTGTTTAATTTATATGAAATATTTGAGAAATTTATTGAAAATTAAATAATATATAATTTGTTCTAACAACATAATGCCCTAGAGCAACTCGGTATACTAAAAATTCACCATCAATCACCAAAAATCATCAATTTCAAATTAATAAACAACCCGTGCAGTAGCACAGTTACATTAGAACGCGTATGGGTTTTTTAAGGTTCAAAATCGTTTTTAGAGTATACCGAGTTTCTGCAGGGTTTTACAATATTAGAAAACATTATGGTTATTAAATTTTCTACAAGTTTCCCAAATATTTCATTTACATCAGACAAACGGTATAAAAGGTATAAAAGTTATAGTAAATTATCATATGCTCCCTCAGAGTCGGTAGCTGATGAAGTAATTTAATTCATATTCCGAAACGTGTGTGTGTTTATATATGTGGGAACAAAAGGAGAATGTAAATGGGAATATTTAAATATTTAAAATAAATATTAAAGAAAGAAAAATGTAAACATATTTACTGAAAGAAATTTAAAATTCATAAGACGGAGATTCAGAAATTGTTCCATTTGTTTATTTTAGACCGAGTTTCGAGGTGCGCCTCTTTTGTTTAAATTATTAAATAAATAATGTACACGAACATACAAACAAATGCACATATAAAAGTATAAAGAGCACTTCTTGTTCATAATTATTCATAAAAGATTCCTTTTTTCTTAACATTTGCATAAAGATAATTATCATAAACAAAGACAACTCTATTAAAAATACATTAAGACGCAAATGGAACTGACTTTTCTCTTTTGTATTATATTTAATTATTATAATTCTTTTTGTTTGTCAGGCCTATGGCAGGTACATGAAATGAAAGAAACCATTTTTTTACGCAAAATTTTAAAATATTTTGTAAAAACTGCAGATGTGTTCTTAGCTTCTATATTGTCTATAAAAGTTTCTTATTGCCAAAGTTTAGCGATTTATTTTGGTTATATTTAAATTAGCAATGTACGATTTTTTATAACTATATTATGCAGAATTTATGAACTTTATTATAATACCCAATAATCTAAATGTCCTTTAACAAAATTTTAAGTTTTTGAGCTAAAACTGAAAAATGTCTTTAGCCATGTTGTCTGAATAGCATTTGTTTCTAATATAGCAATATACAATTTTTTGCAATTATTTTATGCAGAATTTTATGAACTATTACTCAATAGTCTATATGTCTTTATAATAAAAATAAAATAATTAAAATTTGAGATATTATGCAAATATTGCAAAAGTGTCCTCTGTCCACTTGTTATCCAATAAATTTTTGTTGCCAAAGTTTCGTCAATTTAATATAATTTTTCACATAAAACATTGTGTTAATATTTTGTCACTATATTATAATAGAATGTTATAAGTCTTTTAATAATATAAAATAATCTATATGTTTTCAAGTAAATTTGAGAGATTTTGCAAAAAATGAAGAAATATCAAGCATGAAAAATACAGCAAGTACCTCTCTTCAAAATCTTTCAAGCAGAATTAATTTTCATGAAAATAATTTCAGTTTTCATTCAATTTCATTTTTCATTTTGCAAATTTATCACACGATTTATACAACCTTTTATTTCATAAATTCAACACTCAAGATTGACGTATACTAGACAATTCCTCAAAATTTTAATAGAAGTATGCGAAAGTGTCCCTTTCATTTTATTTCTATATTATTTTCCGATCCAACTGTTTATAATATTTTACGAATTCTAAAAATATCGCCAGTTCAGAAAGACAAGCTAAAATTTGTTAAATGTTAAAATCGAGAGAAGAATAAGTTTCTATTTTAAAAATTAAGACAGGTCAGAATGTCTCATCAACGGATAATGGAGTCGGA
>NW_020539727.1:0-30346 GCF_003426905.1 Ctenocephalides felis
TTCCAGCCGATCGATGGATGTGCACATAACATATTTGCACTTGATTATTTACTAAAGTATCACAGGCAAAAATTTAAACCTGTATTTATTGCTTCAATCGACGTCGCGAAAGCGTTTGATTCGGTATCACATAAAGCACTAATTGATACCTTAAAATTTTACAACCTACCTGATAGATGTGTGGATTACATTAATAATATCTATACGAACAGCTGGACAAGACTCCGGTATGAAAACTGGTACTCGGATCCCATTAGTCCGAGGAGCGGTGTGAAACAAGGAGACCCTTTGTCACCAGTTTTGTTCAATCTTATTATTAACAGACTTATTGAAAGTGCCCCACCTGAGATCGGGGTTATGATGGAGGGAATGACGCTAAATATCTTAGCCTTTGCGGACGATATTGTCCTTGTGGCATCGTCTCAAAAAGGTCTTCAAGTACTGCTTGACCACGCTGACGACTTTCTATCAAAGTGTGGCCTTATAGTTAACAACGCCAAGTCATTCTCTATTACCATCAGAAATGTGCCACACGCAAAGAAATCGATTATTGATAAGAGTATTAAGTTCAGGTGTGGTGGTCGTGATTTACCTGCTCTCTCCAGGGTAGAAATATGGACCTATCTAGGTGTATCTTTTACTCCGGAAGGTGCCGTATTGTGCGACCTGAAAGAGAAGTTACAGAGCATTATTGAAAAGCTATCCAAAGCACCAATAAAACCCCAGCAACGGCTATTCGCTTTAAGAACAGTCGGGATTCCTAGACTACTCCACCAATTGACGCTGGGTAACACCACACTTGGGCTTCTTAAAGGCCTTGACACAACTATAAGAAAAGCCGTAAGATCCTGGCTGAGGCTACCAACAGACACAACTAACGCGTATTTTTATGCAAGAGACAGAGACGGTGGGTTATCCCTTCCGTCTCTAAGATGGTTGGTGCCTCTTAGAAGAAGGGGAAGACTTCTAAATTTAGGAAGGACCGAATCAAGTTACCATCAACTTGAATTAGAAAAATGTGTCAAACGCCTTACTGATAATGGGAATATTATAACTTCGATCAAATTATTAGATGATAGATGGGCCAAACTGCTTCATAACTCAGTAGATGGTCGAGCACTCGCCAAATCATCGAAAGTTCCACAACAACACCGATGGATCACCGATGGCACCAAAATCCTATCTGGTCGGGATTTCATTAACTGCACACGGCTCAGAATCAACACTATGCCGTGCAGGAGCCGTACAACCAGAGGCCGCCATGAAGATAGGTTCTGCAGAGCAGGGTGTAACGCTCTCGAAACACTAGATCATATTTTGCAAACATGCCATCGGAGCCACAGACAAAGGATTGACAGACATAACGCCGTCACTAAATACCTGAAACGAGCCTTAGAAAAGACCCATTCCAGAGTGGACTGGGAACCATTGTTCCACACTCCAGACGGAACACGAAAACCGGACTTGATAGCGTCGCAGGGACAATTCTCCATGCTGCTTGATACCCAAATTGTGGGTAGCAATGTGGATATGGAGTCGGCCCACAGACGAAAGATCAACTACTACAAGGGACTGGACGCCTTAATCAAGGAAAGATACAATACGTCGGAAGTAGTATACGGGACAGTCACCTTAAACAACAGAGGCGTGTGGCACTACGAGTCAGCTAATTTTCTGCTATCAGGAAAGGTCATTAAGAAAGAAGAATTAAAGATAATATCTACGCGTGTATTGATTGGTGGACTGAACGGTTTTGGAGCATGGACAAAAACAACGTCCATAAAACGACAAGGAATAGGGTAGGATGTACCTGAGTTCAGCGTGCTGCCTGCGCATAAGATCCCATCAGGCACAAAACTAGGAGTTAGGTTTAGTGGGTATTGCCTTCGGGTCGAGTCCCACACTGCCTGGTCAACCTGGCGACCGGCGTGCGTAAACGCATTCCCCTCCTAGCCAAAAAAAATAGCCAAATGCCTCGTCATCTAACTAGTGACGCGCATGAATGGATTAACGAGATTCCCACTGTCCCTATCTACTTTCTAGCGAAACCACTGCCAAGGGAACGGGCTTGGAAAAATTAGCGGGGAAAGAAGACCCTGTTGAGCTTGACTCTAGTCTGGCATTGTAAGGAGACATGAAAGGTGTAGCATAAGTGGGAGATAGTAATATCGTCGGTGAAATACCACTACTTTCATCGTTTCTTTACTTACTCGATTGGGCGGAAAGCGTGCGTCGAAAACTTGCGTTCCGACTGTCACGGTTTTCTAGAGCCAAGCGCATAAGAGTGGTGTGAGCCATTGCGCCGATCGCCAACAATACTCTAGCGTGATCCGATTCGAGGAAACTGCTAGGCGGGGAGTTTGACTGGGGCGGTACATCTGTCAAATAATAACGCAGGTGTCCTAAGGCCAGCTCAGCGAGGACAGAAACCTCGCGTAGAGCAAAAGGGCAAATGCTGGCTTGATCCCGTTGTTCAGTGTGCACAGGGACTGCGAAAGCATGGCCTATCGATCCTTTTGGCTTGAAGAGTTTTCAGCAAGAGGTGTCAGAAAAGTTACCACAGGGATAACTGGCTTGTGGCAGCCAAGCGTTCATAGCGACGTTGCTTTTTGATCTTCGATGTCGGCTCTTCCTATCATTGCGAAGCAGAATTCGCCAAGCGTTGGATTGTTCACCCACAAATAGGGAACGTGAGCTGGGTTTAGACCGTCGTGAGACAGGTTAGTTTTACCCTACTGATGAATCGTCGTTGCGATAGTAATCCTGCTCAGTACGAGAGGAACCGCAGGTTCGGACATTTGGTTCACGCACTCGGTCGAGCGGCCGGTGGTGCGAAGCTACCATCCGTGGGATTATGCCTGAACGCCTCTAAGGCCGTATCCTTTCTAGACAAAGTAAGCAACGATATCTCTAAGAGTCTCGTGAGTCGAAAGGCTCAATACAATGTGATTTATTAGGTATTCGGCACACGCCGTTTATCGCACGAGCCATATTTAGCCGAATGGGCGCTGGACAGGGGCGATATCCGTCCGTTATATCTGTCTTGCCTATAGCGGTCGATCATGGGTCACTAGTTCGATGTAGAGACTCGGAATCGTTTGTAAACGACTTAGGTACCTGGCGGGGTGTTGTACTCGGCAGAGCAGTTACCACGCTGCGATCCGTTGAGACTCAGCCCTTGGCTTGGGGATTTGTCATGTTGGCTTGACGTCACCCCACGCTATTAGAGCATAAGCCTTAAGCCGTCGCATTGCAGCATGCCACAATCAGTAGGCTTGACAGTCGAAAACTTGTACATGCTGTACATGTGACACTTCTTCGGTATCTACCTAGCTATTTTGTACAACGTGCGTGAGTCAGCACGTAAATCAAAACTTATTGACAAATTCCAATACTAGAAATATTCATTATTTCTTTCAATAACCATAATGTCAAGAGAATAGTTATAAATATTTTGTAAGTTTACGAAATATATGTTTTTAAGAGAAACTTTTCATAATTTTTTAATATAAATATATGATATAATTCATTAAATTCTAAATAGGGAGAATGTTTTTTGCTAAATTTCTTGGAAATGCGTACAAGTTGCTAATAAGCAAAGTACGTATAAGTTATCTATAATGCAAAATGCGTGCAAGTTGTCAATGTGTAAAATACGTGCAAGTTGTCAATTTGCAGAATGCGTGCAAGTTGTCAATTTGCAGAATACGTGTAAGTTGTCAATGTGCAAAATACGTGCAAGTTGCTATTTTTATTTAATTTTTGTAATATACTCTAAATAATTAGTAACTTCCAACCTATAAATATTTCGATTCTTTTATAATAAAATATTCAGTATATTTATTTCCTTTTTAACAAAATATTCAGTATTTATATATAATTTCAAACTACATCTAGTAAACTTTTAAGGGACATTTGCGAGTAAGCCTAACCTAGAATCATGCATCGAAACAGGTTAAAAACATTTTCCGGCTTTTTGAAATCAGTAACTTACGGGTACATCAGACTACATCAAGTAAACTGTTAGGGGACATTTGCGAGTAAGCCTAACCTAGAATCATGCATCGAAACAGGTTAAAAACATTTTCCGGCTTTTTGAAATCAGTAACTTACGGGTACATCAGACTACATCAAGTAAACTGTTAGGGGACATTTGCGAGTAAGCCTAACCTAGAATCATGCATCGAAACAGGTTAAAAACATTTTCCGGCTTTTTGAAATCAGTAACTTACGGGTACATCAGACTACATCAAGTAAACTGTTAGGGGACATTTGCGAGTAAGCCTAACCTAGAATCATGCATCGAAACAGGTTAAAAACATTTTCCGGCTTTTTAAAATCAGTAACTTACGGGTACATCAGACTACATCAAGTAAACTGTTAGGGGACATTTGCGAGTAAGCCTAACCTAGAATCATGCATCGAAACAGGTTAAAAACATTTTCCGGCTTTTTGAAATCAGTAACTTACGGGTACATCAGACTACATCAAGTAAACTGTTAGGGGACATTTGCGAGTGAGCCTAACCTAGAATCATGCATCGAAACAGGTTAAAAACATTTTCCGGCTTTTTGAAATCAGTAACTTACGGGTACATCAGACTACATCAAGTAAACTGTTAGGGGACATTTGCGAGTAAGCCTAACCTAGAATCATGCATCGAAACAGGTTAAAAACATTTTCCGGCTTTTTGAAATCAGTAACTTACGGGTACATCAGACTACATCAAGTAAACTGTTAGGGGACATTTGCGAGTAAGCCTAACCTAGAATCATGCATCGAAACAGGTTAAAAACATTTTCCGGCTTTTTGAAATCAGTAACTTACGGGTACATCAGACTACATCAAGTAAACTGTTAGGGGACATTTGCGAGTAAGCCTAACCTAGAATCATGCATCGAAACAGGTTAAAAACATTTTCCGGCTTTTTGAAATCAGTAACTTACGGGTACATCAGACTACATCAAGTAAACTGTTAGGGGACATTTGCGAGTAAGCCTAACCTAGAATCATGCATCGAAACAGGTTAAAAACATTTTCCGGCTTTTTGAAATCAGTAACTTACGGGTACATCAGACTACATCAAGTAAACTGTTAGGGGACATTTGCGAGTAAGCCTAACCTAGAATCATGCATCGAAACAGGTTAAAAACATTTTCCGGCTTTTTGAAATCAGTAACTTACGGGTACATCAGACTACATCAAGTAAACTGTTAGGGGACATTTGCGAGTAAGCCTAACCTAGAATCATGCATCGAAACAGGTTAAAAACATTTTCCGGCTTTTTGAAATCAGTAACTTACGGGTACATCAGACTACATCAAGTAAACTGTTAGGGGACATTTGCGAGTAAGCCTAACCTAGAATCATGCATCGAAACAGGTCAAACTACTTTTGAAGAAAAATATTGTTTTTGGGTTTTTTAGGAATGACATATATTTATTCTATTATTTATTTACATGACATGGTTTAAATACAACATTTTTATTTCTTTAAGTTACATTTTTATTTAAAATAAAATTTCTTACATTTAGCTAATACAATTTAAATAAATTAATATCTGAAATCTTGCTTGCTTTCCAGTCGAGGATGCTTTTCACGAGATAGTAGTGTCGCTGTCATAACACCTTCGCGATTTTGCTCTAATACGCGTTTTGATACATTAGCCAGTAATTGAACATGTCTCTCAGTTCCCTGAATGTGGACCGGAATTTTAGGGTCACTCCATGGACACTCATTGCTTTGTAGATATTGTACTAGATGTTCATGAGGAATATTTAGCGTAAAGGCTGGTTCGGATATATTTGAATAATCATCCATATCTATCATATTAGTATAGTCGGTGCATTCGAAATTTATTTCGGGTGTTTTGTAATCTCTCAATTGCGTCAGGTCTTCCACATTATTACGGTAATATAAGATTTTTCTTATAGCTGAATCTCGTATTTCCTTTTTATTATCAAACAACATTGCTAATAAAATATTTTCTGAGTGAGCATAGTATGCGTTTTCTTTAGCAACATTGTTCACAATTTGTCTCAAATTCGAGTCTAAATATTGCGTCCAGCTAATAAATTTATAAAATAATATACTACCATACACCACAGAGTTGTAATATTTAATGTTAAAGTACATTGGAATATATACTTTCATTACGTAGTTTGCCAGAATTTTCAAATTTTTGGAAGGCTTATTAGTAGTTACATATAACCGAAGTAACCTACTAGCCTTCGTGAGCCAACGGGAATGTGCTATTGGCCCTGGTTTCATGTTAGCTAAGTCTGTCGATACTTCTCCAGAAGCAACTGCTTTAGCTATTTTTATTAAATAACTTGAGTCAGTTGTCGATTCAGCAGGACTTATATCAGCCAAATTTTCAAGTGGGATTGTTTCAAAGTCTTTTACCGGCTGGAAGTATATAGGAAAAAATAAATTATATTGAATTTGAACATAGGGTATTAAAAATAGTAAATATGTTATAACTCACCGGTATATTTTCGCATGTTTCAATTTGTTTGCTTAATATTCCAGTTTTTGTTCGTGGTCCAGTGGTCAATGATTTTTCCAAATAGTTAAATAAATGGCGAAGTGGAAGTTCGTTAAAGTGGAGAAGACACACAAACCAATGCAGTGGCCTGTTTAACTGAATTTCAAATCGACGTAAAATACCATTTTTTACGCCTGTATTTGCTGGTTCACCATCGCAACATATGCCTATCAAAGAATCGAGAGCTATTCCTTTATCGGCGAAAAACTCGTTCAATTTGATTACTTTACTTTCCGAATCTTCATTTTCCAATTTTGTGTAACCCAACAATTGGCCATTCGGTTCCTTTAAAATAACTAAATGCGCTTCTTTAATCATTCGTGGGTGAAACTTCTTATCGATTTTTTCCATGGTAATAGAATCATTTTTTCGGCCGTCGAATGAAAATGCTATTAATTCAGAAGAATCATATCGTTTGTGTAGAGCTTGCCTATTTTTCTGCCTCTCGCGAACGCTTTTATTTTTGTCCATAATGACAGGATTGCCCCAATCATCCGTTATGCCCAGGTCACGCAGGATTGCCGTCACCACGCCAGACCCAACTCTATCAGAAATTGCAAATCTGTCGCACATTAAGGCATAGCTTGGAGCCTTATATCTTCGACTATATGGACCACGTTTTATATGAGAAGTATTTTGTAAACTTTCCGAACTGCTTTTAAAATCAAAATCAACATCTGGAGTATATGTGTCACCTGGAGTAATATCGCTAGTTATTGTAGATTCTGATACTTCATCTTCAATTTTTATAATATATTCTGGTATCGTAGATTTCCTCTCATTATGTTGATCCATCATAAACGCTTGTAAATGTTTTGGGATCAATCCACAAGAACACAGTAATCTTCGCAAATCGCATTTGCATTTTCCAATATAAAATAATTCTTTCGTGGATTCTACAAACTCCTGAAATGATGCTTGGGTAGACTTGCTTTTATTTGTACTTTTATATTTATCAATCAATCGGTTCAATTTTCTAGCGATACTTCGTTTCTCCATAATTGGAATATCAATTTTTTCCCACGTCTGAATCAATTTCGTTACCACATTTGGAGTAAATGTTTTATATGAAAACATTTTATTTTGTTTTTTTGATTCTTCGGCCAAATAAAAATAATACCTGATAATTTCCATACTTGTCGGAAGATTTACACCAGTAAATTCTTTTGCTTCCCCAAATGTAATTTGATCATGCGAGCGCATATGATTCAAATTACTAGCACTTGCGCCTGAATTTAAATAAGAATTCGCCATTGATACTTCACGTCTAACTGGAGAACTGAATGAAGATTTATGCGAATTTTCCACATTAATATATTCTTTTCGAAAGTTCGAGAATTATTATAAAAAAATACTAGCGCACTCTGATGGAAATAAATAACAACAAACTAAACCCGATTTAAAAACCCCCGTACAAACTATTAAAAGAAATATAACTTACAATTGGAATTATTCACATGCCTAAATTAATATATTAACTTATTAAAAACAGTATTTTATTGAAAATTTCGCTGGCTAAAGAGTTATTTGCGATATATGGTTTTGAAGTCAAAATTCATTTAAATAACACATATATTTCATATGAAAAGGTGCCCATATCGCTTAATTTTACTTCTATAATGATTTGGCCCGCTCTAATATATATATATATATATTATATATATATATATATATATACATTGTGGATAATGTGTATATTTATGTACATTTCGGTGCTAGGCGTGCATTGTTTATAAAGAGAACTACTAAGTAGTGTTATCATAAAATGTAGAATGTTTTTGTGAAAAATAAATGCTTCTAAATGGTCCATATAATTTTGGTTCATTTCTATGGTATTTTTTATTCGCACCCGTTCAGGCGACTAGTGCCCTCTGTAGAGAGGGGCTTCAACTAACACAGGAATGTGGCAACGAAATATGGCCCGAGAGAGCGATCTATATACTCTTCTTTATCTATGTGTCAGTTCCAGTGTAGAGAGGACAGATTAACATTAACGAGAAGGTTCGAAGCCCGGAAATGGAGTAGAAATGAACCATTTAGTACATATTATAAGAAACAGATGGGGCTAGGAACAAAATTGCGTTTGAAGAAACGGAAATGATAGCGTATTTGATCGAAGGGTTTTTTAATGCGACATTGCAAGCCCAGGCGAAAATGCGCGAATTCAAGAGTACGTCGGCATTGCTGAGAGTGATGAATGAAATAACGCCATATAAACGGGGCATTTCGCAGAATATGAGCTGGAAACCACCGCCGTCTGTAGTAATACCGAAGGTAGTGGAATGTTTTAATTGCGGTGAAAGCGGCCACAGGGCGATAGGATGCTCGAAGCCTAGGAGACAAAAAGATGCATGTTACTCGTGTGGAAAGTTGGGACATTCGCTGCGAGACTGTCCGCTAAAAGCATCTACAGAGAGTTCGCAAAAGGCATTGACAGACTATTCGCCAAAGGCATCTACAAGCAGAGAAACGGATAGTACCACGAATAGGACGCATTATATAAATCACATCCCGCGATAATAGAGTGCGCACGAAGGTTGGCACTCATGAATTTGACAGTATCGTAGACACGGGCACGGGGAGTTATCTCCGAACAAATGTATATTACCCTGTTTTGGAAAGAACTACTATTTTTAGCGAAAAAAGATGTCGCTACTAGTTTCAAAACAAGTAAAACGTCAAAATTACTCGCTTAAATTTGGTCGCCTCGTCTCAAATTTTCTCTCAAAGTTTGTTGTTCGCATTTGTAATTAATTGTATTCAAGTAAGCATTTATGTGAAATTTAATATGGCAAAATGTAACGCACCAACTTGTGGTAACTTCAGAAATAATATAAAAATGCACTTCTTTCCGGCATGTTACGTTTATTAGATGTTCTTGGGAATACAAATTGCAGCAGAATCTAGTGACTAAGGATAGGAGTGTCTGGATGCCGAGGGCATGTAAAATGTATGACACATCCATTATATGTTGAGGGAATTAAGAAGGATAGACAAACAATGCAATAATTTAAGGTATAAATTGCAACAGAGAAATATTCTTAACATTCCATCCAAAAGGACTTCTGCACTGTTCTATTGACACAATCGAATCATAAGAAATTCAAGATTTTGTAGAATGCAACTTTATTAATGATTGATTGGAAAACAAAATAACTATCAAATGCAAAGTTAATGTTAAAAAAGAATGACTTATAAATGAATTTTAATTCTTGGAATTTAGTTTTCTATCAATTTTGATATCAATATATATATTTTATGTCTGTAGGATTTAACTTTTTAAATTTGTTCATTATTTGTCATTTCTTCTAATTATACTATTCTATTATCTTTAGTATATACTCTATATACTACATACTTAGACTCTATACTTTTCTCTTCTCTTTTTAATATATTATTATTAGTCATTAAGAAATTAATATTAGTCAGTTCGTGTAAATTCATTATACTTATGAAAACTTTTACAATATTTCTGTGTAGTTGCTATATATTATTGATCATTCAGTAATTCATATTGATCGTTCCTTTTAAGTTAAACATTCTATTGTAAATGCTTTTACACAATCTCTGTCTAGTTGTTATATATTATTGAACATTAAGTAATTCATATTGATCGTTCCTTTTAAGTTTAACATTTTATTGTAAATGCTTCTACAGAATCTCTGTCTAGTTGTTATATATTATTGATCATTAAGTAATTCATATTGATCGTTCCTTTTAAGTTTAACATTCTATTGTAAATGCTTTTACACAATCTCAGTCTAGTTGTTATATATTGATCGTTCCTTGTAAATTTATCATACCATTCTGAATACTTTTTTTAGTTACTTAAAATTGTAAAATTATAATACTAATTATTATGTATATATTGATTATTACATTTATAAAAATTTTAATTGTTATGTAAAAATGTTTGTGATATATTGAAAATATATTTTGTACTTCGTATGTTTTTTTTCTCATTTCCAATATAAGAAATTATTTAGGTTTTCTTATTTTGAATTACGTATGCGAACCATATCTAGGAATAATACCAGCGGTTGATTTATATACTGAACAAGTGCTGCCTCCTTCAGATCGCTAAAAATATTAAAATGGAGGTAATGTCAAATGGCCTCAGATAGCGATCTATTTATGTTTACTTATCTAAGGACAACGGGATCGCCTATATCAGTGGTAACGACAGACACAGCGCCAACTGGCGTGGAGTGGGACAAGTGTGGCGCGGATGGCAGTTTTGAGGGCATAAATGGCGCCGAAGTGAATGTTCTAGGAATTGTGACAACGAAGGCTACGTTTGTGCAGTTTGGTGTAACAGTGACAATTAAATTTTATGTAGTGCCGAGTGGAACCATGTCTACGATGTGTTTATTGGGTAGGGACATGGTGCAACATTGTGAGTTAAATGTGAATATCGGAAGGACAGTGGACATTAGTTATAAAAAGGATAGTGAGAATGACATTTTTCTAATAGATACATTTAATGAGTCCGAGCCGAGTGTCAAAATTTGTGAAAGTGTAGACTTAACCTCACGTATGCCAATGGAAAAGGTTATGCGCGAGGAATATCTCTAAGCCGAACAGCCTACAGAGCCGGCTGTAAAATTTGAGTTAAATATAGTCTTGAAAGCGAGAGCGAAACCATTTCATGTAAGCCCGCGTAGAATATCATATTATGAAAGGGGCCAAGTAGAAGTGATAATACAAAATTGGTTGGATCGGGGAATAGTACGATGAAGCTGTTCAGAGTATTGTTCACCAATTGTAATAGTTCGCAAGAAAGACGGTAATATTCGGCTGTGCATCGATTGCCGCAAACTCAACAAGAGGGTAGTACGAAACCCTTATCCGAGTCCAAGAATTGATGATTGTTTAGACGCTCTTAAGGGTAAGCGACATTTTACGAGACTGGATTTGAAGGATGCATTTCATCATCTAGTGATCAACGAGTGTAGTCGAAAATATACTAGTTTTGTGTGTGTGCAGGGTCAGTTCAAATGTATAAGAATTCCTTTTGGATTTTGTAGCAGCCCTAGTGTATTTTTGCGATATATAAATGAAGAGCTGCGGGAGTTTATTGTCTGTGGTGAAGTGATGGCTTACATGAACATGCTGAAAGTGTTGCGTATGAATAAGTTACAGTTAAGGTTAGATAAGTGTAGTTTTAGGTTTGATAATATTGAGTTCTTAGGATACTATATAGACGATAAAGGCATAAGGCCTAGTGGTAAGGTAAGTAAGGGCATATTCCAATATAGCGGCGATACTGCTCGTAGTAATGATTGGGTTTACAAAGTTTTGTAAGCTTTACCCCTGTAAGTCAACTAGGGCGAAAGAGGTGATTGACCATTTAACACAGTATTTTTTTCAGTACTATAGTACTCCTTGGTCATTGACAATGGAAGGGGGTAGTTGTTTCACATCAGATGTTTTTAAACAATTTTTAGAGGACCAGGAGCACCATAAGCCAATGGACAGGCAGAGAGAGCCAATCGGACCAATGTACCAATACTGGCAAAATATGTAGAGTATCCAGTTAGATGGGATACGGTTTTGCATAAGGTAGAGTATGCTATAAACAATACTGTGTACAAAGCTACTGCAGAAACACCTAGTGTGTTACTCTTTGGAATTAGCCAAAGAGGGGAGGTACAGGATGCAGTTAAGGATTATCTAATGCAGAAGGAGGAAGCATTACGGGAACAAGCAGCCTTGAAGATTGAGAGGAGCCCAGGATGTACTAAGGAATATCATGATCGTGGCAAGCCTCTAGCAAAAAGGTACCAGGTAGCAGACTTGTTAATGATCTCCAATGTAGATACCACTATCGGAGTGAACAAAAAGTTGTTGCCCAAGTTCAAGAGGCCTTACCAGATCACAGAGGTGTTAGATCATGACAGGTACATCGTGGAGGACATGCCTGGGTTCCAAGTAGCACAGACCCGTATGAAGACGGTGGTGGATACTAGCCGGATGAAGCTATGGTTCAGGCCAGGAGATGGAAGTAAACCAACTGGAGCGAATAGTGGACATGGTTCAGGAACGGATGGGTCAACCGAAGAGAGTGATAGTGGAGTGACAATTAAAGTGAGTGACAATGACAAAGACATGGTAATAATGGGCATGTATAGTAGTGTGAAATGTAGTGTTATGGTCAATAAGATAGAGTTAAGTTAATATTCATTTAAATGTTTTATATTTGATATGTGTAATGTTTGTTATTTTCGATTTAGATTATTGCAGATAAATTTTAAGTCTCATCAGTCGGGGACGACTGTGAGGTCAGGAATGGCCGAACTGTAAGTTTATGTAGTTTGGTGAGTAACTGTAAGATTATGTAGTTTGATTAGTTTGAATGTAACGGCAGGTAGTGCGGGTCGGTTGGATAGATGGCTCTGGGTCTCGAGAGAATGTCCGATCCCGTAATAGCCGGCAGGATGTATGTATGGTTTGGTAAGGATTACTGAGAGTGGATAGTGACAGTGTGAATACAGGATTGATAGATATACGTTGAGTTGAAGGTTAAGTGAAGAGTAATAAAAGTTTGTAATGAGTTAGTGAATATACCGAATTATTGAAGAGTTAGTTGCATTTTAATAAGAATTTCAAGTCATTCAAAAGAAATTTACAAGCTTAAAATATGTATATATATATATATATATATATATATATATATATATATATATAGATGTTGGGTCTATATATAATTTATATTTATAATTAAAAGAACTGAATAACGTGTATATAAGTTTAATTTATAATAACAAAACAAGTATAAAGCATCTCACTGATATAAAGTGTATTTAGGTTAGGTTTATATCTTCACTCTTCCAAGGGTTGATGCACCAGAGGGTGAGATTGCATTTTTCGCATCCCTCGAGCCCACGCAAGTGTTGCACGATGCGCCGTCGCCAACTTGACAGTTTGCGACGTTCTTCACACGCAACGTGTCTATGAAGTTGGTATTGGCGTTTTTGGTTGTTACTCTCGCCGCTAGGTGTAGGGAGACGCCATATCATTCCCCCCAAGATGAAAGTTAGCTATCTGTCAGAATAGAAATAAGGTTAAATGTGTGTTGTCAAATATTGAACGCAACTTTCTTTTTGGCTGTTTTCTTTGTAGGTTCCTTTGATGACTCCCAGGGATGTGTATGAAGTGGTTGAGAAAGTGATTCGTAATCTGCATCTGTTTTATTTATATATGCTGGTTTTAGCCTTTCAACAGCGAAGTTCTTTGCGGCCCCATTAACGCGAAGTTTGTAAATCCTATCAGAAACTCGCTCAAGTATTTCATAGGGTCCTCTGTAAGGTGGTTCCAAGGGCTTTCGTACATGATCTGCTCTGAGGAATACATGTGTGCATGTGCCCATATCTTTCAAAATGAAAATCTTGGATTTGTTGTGGTGGGCTGTTGGAGTTGGTTTCAATGCACACATGATTCGGCGATGATTCTCTAGAAAGACCTGTGGATTCTGTGAGTTATTAGATGTATTGAAAAAATCACCTGGAAGTCTCAATGTGGTTCCGTAAACCATCTCTGCTGCTGATGTCTTGATGTCTTCTTTGAATGAATTCCGTAGACCAAGTAGTACGTAGGGTAGTGTCTTGATCCACGGTTCAGAAGAACACATCAGTGCAGCTTTTAGGGTTCTGTGCCAACGTTCTACCAATCCATTTGCTTGAGGGTGGTATGCTGTCGTACGTGCTTTCCTTGCACCAACTGCCTGTGCCAAGGACTTGAAGAGAGATGACTCAAACTGCGTGCCTTGGTCTGATGTTATTGTAGTTGGTGTACCAAATCTGGAAATCCAGCACGTAAACAATGCTTGCGTGACTGTCTCAGCTGTGATGTCTCTCAGTGGAATGGCTTCCGGCCATCTTGTAAATCTGTCAATAATTGTTAAGCAGTAAGGAAAACCATTAGTATTGGGTAAGGAAATTATGTCAATATGAATATGAGAGAATCTTTCATCAGGAATAGGGATGTGCAAAGGATTGAAATGATTATGTTTATGGATTTTGGACTTTTGACAGGATATGCATTGACGAGTCCAAGTAGCAACATCCTTTCCAATTCCAGGCCAAACATACCGGCTGCGTACTTCCCTGGATGTAGTCCTGATGCTTGGATGAGAAATACCATGGACTACGTCGAATGC
This sequence comes from Ctenocephalides felis, assembly GCF_003426905.1. NCBI lineage: Eukaryota > Metazoa > Arthropoda > Insecta > Siphonaptera > Pulicidae > Ctenocephalides > Ctenocephalides felis. The sequence goes on from NW_020539727.1 coordinate 14,706, forward strand.
AGTTTTGCGGAGGCTCTGTGGGAGATAAGGTTTAACAAAGTTTGACTCAATTATACAATAGATCGGAAAACCATCCAATGTTAATTTGTGTAGTTTGAGAGAAGTTTCTCCACCAAGCAGCTCCTGCATTTCTGGATCCAAGCTTTGCTCTATACATATTTGTTCAGCTGACAGTCTGGTAGGCATTTCAATAGTGTTAATTCTTGATAATGTATCTGCCACTACATTTTCTTCACCTTTCACATACACAATTTCAGTAGAGAACTGGGATATGTATTCCAATTGCCGGCGCTGCCTGTCTGACGCCTTTTCAGGTCTCTGCTGAAATGCATATGTGATGGGTTTGTGGTCTGTCTTGATAATGAAATGCCTACCTTCCAGCAGGTATTCAAAATATTTTATGGCCGCAAAGATGCCTAAAAGCTCGCGATCATATGTTGAATACCTCTGTTCCGTGGATGTGAGCTTTCTGGAGTAGAAACCTATAGGGTGCCATGCACCATTTTCTTCCTGCTCCAGAGTGGCTCCAATGGCTGTTGTTGACGCATCTGTTACCAAACATATATTTGTTGCAGCAGCTGGATAATGAAGTAAAGCGGCGTTTGCAAGAGCATTCTTTACATCCTCAAAGGCTTGCAGAGATTCTGGGTTCCAAGTGATAGGGGTTTTATCCTTCTTGACTGAACTACGTAGGTAACTGTTCAGCGGTGCTTGCAGTTTGGCTGCTTTTGGGACTGATTTCCTGTAATAATTCAGCATTCCCAGAAACCTACGCAGTTCCAGAACTGTTGTTGGCTGTGGGAAGTTCAAAATCTTGTCCACCCGGTCTGTAGCTGGAGAATAGCCTTTCTCACTGAGCTTGTAACCCAGAAAATCTACTTGGGACTTGCCTAGGACGCATTTGTTGGTGTTGATGGTTAGAGAATGTTTTTGCAAACGCTCAAAAACTATCTGCAGGTGGCGATGGTGTTGCTCCATGTTCTCAGACATAACCAGAATATCATCCACATATATAAACACAAAGTCAATGTCTTGGAATATGTGGTTTATGTAGCGCTGGAATGTCTGAGTGGCATTCTTCAGTCCAAAAGGCATGCAGAGGTACTCATATAATCCCCATGGAGTTATGATGGCAGTCTTCTGTATGTCCTCTTCATGCATCGGCACCTGATGATACGCTTTTGCAAGATCTATTGTTGAAAAAATTGTTTTATTGTGCAGGTTTGTAAAAACATCACTGATTAGTGGAGGAGGATATTTGTCTGGTTGCGTGCTTGAATTAAGTTTTCTATAGTCACCACAGAGTCTATAAGATCCATCCTTTTTTGATACCATATGTATTGGACTTGCCCACGGATTGCTTGAAGGTCTCAAAATGCCTCTGTTCAGGAGATTTTGTATCTCGGCTTTTGCAGCTGATGCTTTCTCACCAAAAATCTTCCTGAACCGGGCAGCGACTGGTGGACCTGTTGTGGGAATCCTGTGTGCGAAAGGAGATGGTTTAATTGTTAGTCTCTGTGGCGTTCTAGTGATTGTTATATATTTGTTTAGTAAGCTCCTGAAAGGTTGGTGTGGGTTAATTGTGGAAATGTTAATGTTCTGGGTCTTCAGCACTTTGCCATCAGAGGCTAAGCCTGTCGTTGAATCAATTAGTCTTTTGCCTTTCAGGTCTATTAGTAGATTGTAGTAGCTTAGCAAGTCTGCACCGATTATGGCTGTTGCCACATCTGCTACTGTGAATTGCCAAGTGAAGGGTCTGCGCAGCGAAAGGTCCAGCTCGAGAGTCCGCTTTCCATAGGTGGATATTCGGCTGGAATTGGCTGCATACAGAACATGCTCTTCCTTGGCACGACCGGTTGCAAACTTGCTAGCTGGAAGAATCGAGAGAACGGAGCCAGAGTCTATAAGAAAATTTATCCGTGTTTTTCTGTCTGTCACACATAGTCGGAGCTCTGGACAGACAGAATTAATATCACCATCATTACTTGCTCCTGGTGTTGGTGACTTTAGTTTTCCGGCTTCAGGAGAGTCTTAACCAAACAGGGTTCTATGCATTTGGTAGCCTTCTCTCCAAACCTGCTATGGTAAAAGCATAGCTGTGATTTGGACGGCGTCTTTGATCTCCCTCTCCTGTGCCTGGAGTGACTTCTGGTCCTGCTTCTCTCGTCATGTTCTCTGCTATGTTTTAAATTCTCCACTTCTGTCGTCAAGGCATTTAGTTTCTGCATCATGGCAAGCAGAATTTCTTGGGTGCGGTCACTTCTTGGTTCAGGTGCTCTGCTCGCTGTGGCCATCACCGATGATGGCAGTCCACAAGTATCTACAAGCCTGTCTGCCATCTCGCCAATGGCTTGTAGCCCAATGTTTTTCGATACAAGCAGTAGAGGCCGGATGTGTTGTGGGAGTCTGTCCAACCAAAGTTTATGGATGATATCCTCCGAGATTTCACTCCGAGCCAGGTCAATCATTTCCCGTAGTAGCTGGGATGGCTTTTTGTCACCTAGGACAACGTTTGTTAACAATTTGTCTACTTGCTTTGACCTCGACTCGGATACTCGGTCTAGGATTATGCTCTTCAACGTGTTGTATTTATTTTCGGTTGGCGGATTTCGCAACACATCGCTTACCAGGTGTAAAGTGGACCTGTCCAGAGCACGCAATACCGCCGTGTACTTCGCATGGTCGGATTTGATCCTATCTCCAAGAAACTCTGTCTCAATCAACAGGAACCATAGATCAGGAGCATCTTCCATGAACGGGGTTATTGTATGCCTGCCCACGTTGTAAATTTGTTCCGTTTTTAAATCATTGTTCACTTGGTTGGAGTTGCTCGCACATGGCGTGCGAACTTGAGTTTCGTCAAAATCGATGAGCGATCGATTTAGACCTTGTGAGGCTTCAGTGTTTGCGGGTGAAGACATTATTAATGATATAGTATACCTCGCTTGTAGTATCAAGATCAGAATTCAGCCACGTGTTTTCTCAGTCGCGGTCACCAATTATATAGATGTTGGGTCTATATATAATTTATATTTATAATTAAAAGAACTGAATAACGTGTATATAAGTTTAATTTATAATAACAAAACAAGTATAAAGCATCTCACTGATATAAAGTGTATTTAGGTTAGGTTTATATCTTCACTCTTCCAAGGGTTGATGCACCAGAGGGTGAGATTGCATTTTTCGCATCCCTCGAGCCCACGCAACGTGTCTATGAAGTTGGTATTGGCGTTTCTGGTTGTTACTCTCGCCGCTAGGTGTAGGGAGACGCCATATATATATATATATATATATATATATATATATATATATATATATATATATATATATATATGTTAGCGAAATATATTGTGTGAATGTTTGAATGCATGTTTGAATATGGCGCGGACCATGACAGTCCCGTGCGGTTGGTAATGTTGATGTTGGTAAGACTTAAGCGTGTGTGTGCAGTTGGCATAAGTGACAGTACGAACAGTGTGAATGTTGCGAGAAGGAAGTCGGAAACAGAGTGAGTTATAGAGTGAAAGTGTTAAGGCGAACTGGAGATATTTGAATAAAGTTATAAAGGTTACTGCATCGTGTTGTTTTAATTTATAGAGTCCTGACAATAATTAATTATAGAGAATATAAACAATAGTTTCAGAAGTGGGATAATTACCGAGATAATTACCGGGATAATTACTGAGATAATTAGTGTGTGATTTTTAGTTGAAGTTGTTATTGGAATAGGTGATTCCAATAATTACAAGTGCGTGTATTATTAATCAGGTGGATTAATAATTACGAGGGTTGTGATAGTAAGCAGATGTGCGACGCTATCAGACCAAGTGTGGTGTTTTTTTGGTGTTTTGTGTTTGTTTCGACGAAAAGTGTAAAAGTTAGTTTAGCACGTGGCTGACTAAGGTGAACAGTATAGTGAAAATATTGTAAGCAAGGCGTGCTAGCAATATTATTTAGTTAAGGTGCAGTAGCAGTTGTGTTGAGAAATTCAGGATTGTGGAGAAATTTAAAGATTTAAAATAAAATGGCTACAGCATGGCGCCAGAAGCTCTGAGCCTGCTCTCATTGACCGATCTGATAAACTTAATCAAGTCCACAAACAGTGATAAAGTGGAAAATATAACGAGTAGTGAATTGTTGGCGATGCTGCCAGAATTTGGAGGTTCGGCTGAACAATGTGTTAATTCGTTTTTCGGGCGCATTGAAGCCGTTCGCGATACGTACGACGTGACCAAAAGGAAGATGGCTGTATTAATGATATCCAAATTGACAAGAGCTGCTAAGTCGTGGTTTTTTAGTAAAGCAGAGTACGCTACTTATACGTACGACGAAATTAAGAGGGCGATGACAGCTTTCTTCAGAAACAGCGAAGATCGCATGACGAGGATAAGACGATTCGAAGCCCGGAGATGGCGGAGGCAGGAACCCTTTAGCTCCTATTTCCAAGAGAAAATGGCGCTGGGCAACCGAGCAGGGATTTCGGAGGACGATCTGTTGGCATACATGATTGATGGGTTCGACAATCCGACGCTTCAGGCCCAAGCGAAAATGAATCGTTTTCAAGATTTAAGTACACTTTTGAGTGTAATGAATGAATTAACGTCGACAGAACGGGGCGTTAGTTCGGTGCCGCCGAAGAAAGTACAGCCGACAGGGCTCCCAAGAGTAGAACCGCACAGCGGAGGTATCAAATGTTTCAATTGTGGAGGTATGGGGCATTTAGCTTCGAGATGCTTTAAGCCCAAAAATGACGGAAGAGGAACATGCTATACGTGCGGGAAGCTAGGCCATGCGCAGAAGGATTGTTGGCGAAATAGCAATAGTGGGGAGCAATCGGCGCAGCCTGCGCAACCGACCCCTGACAGTACAACGACGATGTTAATTAATCTAGTGCCTGCATATACAGTGAACGTCTCCATAGAGGGCGGTACGCAGATGGACGGCGTAGTGGATACAGGATCGCCAATATCTATGCTGTCTGAAGAAGTGTTGCCAACCGGGACACAACTGTCAGACACGAGTAACGGCCGTTTTGAAGGAATTAATGGTTCGAAGTTGAAAGTGTTGGGAACGGTAGAACGGCTTGTGACTTTTTGTGCTTTTGGAGTGTCCGTAGTGTTAAAATTTTATGTGGTGCCTAGAGGAACGATGACATCGGTGTGCTTACTTGGTCGTGACATGATAAATCATGAAGACTTAAATGTTAATATAGGGAAAAGAGTGACTATTGAGCGGAAAGAGAGTGATAGTATATTGATGATAGATATAAGTAATAATAATAGTGATAAGGAGGTCGAGATTGATGTAGGAGACGGTTTAGAAGTGGAGTCTCAGCGAAGGGTTAGAGAGGTTATTAAACAAGAATATTTAGAAGCCCCGCTGCCTTCTGAACCGGCTGTGAAAATGGAAATGACCATAAATTTGAAGGCTGACGCTACACCGTTTCATGTGAGGCCACGGAGAGTATCGTATTATGAGAGAACACAGGTGGGTGAGATAATTGAGGATTGGCTTAATCGGGGAATAATACAGACGAGCACTTCGGAGTATTGTTCACCCATAGTTATTGTACGAGAACGAGATGGGAGCGTTAGACTGTGTATTGATTACAGAGAGCTAAATAAGAGAAAGGTGAAGGACCCCTATCCTAGCCCTAGGATAGACGACTGCTTAGATGCATTGAAAGGTAAGCAGTTTTTCACTAAACTTGATTTGAAGGATGCGTTCCACCATATCATAATAAAAGAAGACAGCAGAAAGTACACCAGTTTCGTGTGTGCACAAGGACAATTTGAGTGTATCCGCACGCCGTTTGGGTTTTGCAACAGCCCAAGTGTATTTGTGAGGTATATCAGTGAGGTGTTGCGAGAATTCATCGGGTGTGGTGAAATAATTGTGTATATGGACGATCTGTTGATTGCCACGGAGACTATAGATGAACATTTGAATATTTTGCAGAGAGTGCTAAAGACATTGAGTGTGAATAGATTAAGGTTGAAGCTTCAGATGTGTAGTTTTGTGTATAGACATACGGTTTATTTAGGGTATTATGTGGATAAGGATAGTATTAGACCTAGTGACACTAACGTTAGTGCAGTGGTAAATTATCCATTGCCAAAAACATTTAGACAGTTAAGATCATTTTTAGGACTAATAAGTTATTTTAGGAAGTTTATAAGAAATTTTAGTATTAGGTGTAAGCCTCTATATGATTTGTGCAAGGAAGGTGAGTCGTTTCAATTGAACGAGGAAGCGGTTGCAGCCATTGAGTCGGTGAAGCTGGAGTTGGTGAAGCGTTCTGTACTGGCTATATAATCACCGTCAGCACCAACCGAGTTGCATACGGATGGTAGAAGTCGAGGCTATGGAGCGGTTTTGCTACAGAAGCAGAAGGATGGGGCTTGGCACCCCACTTGTTATTATAGCAAGAGAGCATCCTCAGCGGAGTCCAAACTTCATAGCTTTGAGCTTGACATGCTGGCGATAGTTTATGCTGTACAGAGATTCCATGTCTACCTGTATGGGATAAAGTTCAAACTCGTAACGGACTGTAACAGCTTGAAGCTGGCATTGCAGAAAAAGGAGGTAAACCCTAAATTATTAAGGTGGTTTTTAATTTTGCAGAATTATGACTATGAGTTGGAACATCGGGGTGCAGCTAGGATGCAACATGTCTATGCGCTCAGTCGTTGTCATGAACTGTTGGTGGTGGAAGAGAACTCATTTGAGCGAGTGCTGGCTCTGAAACAAGACCAAGATGAGGAGATAAAAGCAATAAGGTGTGAGCTAGAGGTAAAAGAGAGTAAATTTTATGAATTGAGAGATGGCCTTGTATATCGGAAGCAAGGAGATGACCTTTTATTTTGGGTACCACAGCAAATGGTTGACAATGTAATTAGAATCGAGCATGAGCAGTTAGGGCATGCAGGAGTGGAACGTACGATTAATGAGTTAAAGACTAGTTACTGGTTCCGTGGGATGACAGCCAGGGTAAGGAATTTTATTGAGAATTGTTTAAAATGTATCACATATTCACCGAAGTCTGGACGACATGAAGGCTATTTGCATAATATCCCAAAAGGGGATAAGCCATTTCTGGTGATACATATTGATCATTATGGGCCATTGACATTAACCAAGCGGAAGAAGAAATATGTATTCCTGATGACTGATGGGTTTTCGAAGTTTGTGAAGTTGTTTGCTTGTCAAAACACATCAAGTAAGGAAGTGATTAAACATATGGTAACATATTTCAGCAACTACAGTGTACCAAATAGCATCATTGCCGATAGAGGCAGTTGTTTTATGTCAGAAGCTTTCCGGAACTTTCTTTTGGAATACGGAGTCAAGTTAATATTGATTGCTACAGGAGCACCCAGGGCAAATGGGCAGGTAGAGCGATGCAATAGAACACTTACTCCAATGTTGGCAAAGATTATAGAAGGGATAGAGAACTGGGACATGGTTCTGACAGATGTCGAGTTTGCTATGAATAATGCTACCAACAAGACAACAGGGGAGAGCCAGTATGCCAGTATGCTGATGTTTGGAGTAAGGCAGAGACGATGGATTGAGGATAAGATGGTGGATTATTTGCAGCAGCATCAGGAGCGGGCTAATCTTCCTGAACTTAAAGAACAAGCAGCCCGTCGGATAGAGGATATGCAGCAGGCTTCTAAGTCATACTATGACAAGAAGCGGAAGGAGGCTAATAAATACAGTGTCGGTGACAAGGTAATGATTGAGAACGTTGACACTACTATTGGCGTTAATAAGAAATTGGTGCCAAAATTCAAGGGACCATACCGTGTGGAGGCGGTTTTGGATCATGATCGGTATGTTGTGACTGATCTGGAAGGGTTTCAGTTGGCACATGTGCCATTTACGGGGGTTGTGGATCCCACACGCATGAAGCGTTGAAGTGAATAATGACAATTTGTGGAGTGAACAATGACAATTTGTGAAATGAATAATGTTGGTAATAAGTTAATGAAGTGAATAATGACTATGAGTGCGTAAGGACAATAAGTGATTAGAGACAGTAAGTGTAAGGACAATAATAAATGAATGAAATATTGTTGTAATGTTGTAAGGTAATAACTTGTAATAATGTAATGTTTTGTAAATTTGTATATTTCGCTAAGTAGATTTTGTTAGTCAATCGAGGGCGATTGTGGGGCCGAACTGTTAGCGAAATATATTGTGTGAATGTTTGAATGCATGTTTGAATATGGCGCGGACCATGACAGTCCCGTGCGGTTGGTAATGTTAATGTTGGTAAGACTTAAGCGTGTGTGTGCAGTTGGCATGAGTGACAGTACGAACAGTGTGAATGTTGCGAGAAGGAAGTCGGAAACAGAGTGAGTTATAGAGTGAAAGTGTTAAGACGAACTGGAGAAAATTGAATAAAGTTATAAAGGTTACTGCATCGTGTTGTTTTAATTTATAGAGTCCTGACAATAATTAATTATAGAGAATATAGACAAATATATATATATATATATATATATATATATATGTGTGTGTGTGTATATATATATGTATGTGTGTGTAAAACGTAAAAAAACGTAAAGTAATGGATGCCAGGTTGAAGGTTCAACCAACAATTTTCGATGATGAGAAGGTACTCAATAGCCGCACTAATGTTGATCAGGAGTATGTGGTAATTGCCGATAATACGCACATTAATGTTGATTATCAAGGCAACATGCTCATCATTAATGTGACTTCTGACGATGCACTTGGAAAGGTTCAACAAATAGTTAATGTGGATGATTGCCTTAGTGAATCTGGTAAGACTTACAGTTCTACTAAATCAGCGGAACTCAAGTGCTCAGACGACCACGTAAAAGCAGTCTTTTTGACTGTTCCTTTTAAAGGTACAGTACAATATTATAAAAATAATGTGTTTTTATATTGAATTACAACATATTCTTATTGAATTAGTTACCATGGAAATAATAGAGGCTACACGTGTATAGCTAGCTGCTTTGGAACTTCCATATAAATCCTAAAATGAGCAGGTCAAAATGGAGAAGAGAATTAAACATTCAGATTACAATTTCAAGGTAGTTTTAAACTTCTCTTTATAAACCCTGTAATACTTATACAGAGTGCACTGTAAGTCTTTTTACTTTTTTGTTTATCTAAGGACCCAGTCAAAAGCAAATTGACTTTTAGTTCACACTGTAAATAAAGATAACGTAATTACCCAGTTTGGGTAACTGGTTCCTGTGTGGAAATGAAATACCTCAAGAAAAAATGGACGGCAAGCAAGCATACACGTCTGAACAAATCAAGAAGATTGCGCCTAGATATCAGGGCAAAACCGAAAACTTCGACCCTTCGAAAGTTGGGAAGAAAAGGGATGAGACCAAAGATAGACCGAGAGCGAAGCAATCGCAACATAGACCCCAGAAGGCACCGACGAGTCAGCGGAATGAATCACTAATATCCGAAGCTATATTCGGCGTTGACGTAACGGTGACTGAAATTGCGCCAAGACAAGGGTTCCTATCGAGTTATCACCGGGTGATAGATATATCTCTTGATACATACCAAAACTTCCGCCCAGACGAGAAGCAATTGGGTCGTCTCATAATGAAAGAAGAAATGGCGTACTACGCTACTTCACTATTATGGATGAAGCTAATTGACGTGAAGGCAAAAGAAGGAGGAGTAGCTCTTACTACCGAGGAAAAGGCGATTAGAAAAGCTGTCAGCGATGAACATTTTAATGTACCACAGCGCCTTTTCACCTACTTGGTAAAAATAGGAAACTGCACCGACAAAATGGGCAAAGAGACGAGATTACAAGTCCCAGCCCTACCAATCACTGTAGTACAAGGGCATGGTGGGTATCATGCAAATGCAGTAAACGAGGAAACGCATAACTTATTCGAAGAGGTTCCGTCTTTAGCAATCGCCGGAGATATGGTTATGGCTCTGCCTGCAGCAGATCTCGAACGCATGCCAAACTTCAGGATTAGAAGTCCAGCCGGAACGCGATTCACGCAAAATCTGGTTGGAAACACGCTACCGATAGGACCTAGAAGTCCAGAAATCATACAACGATTGGCTGGCTACGGCATCACAGCGAATGCATTCACAGAATACGTGCAAGGAACACGCTTTAACTTGAAATATGTCAAATCGATCCCCGACATTGTTGGAAGAACAGAGACATTCAGAATAGAGAATTTTATTGTATTAAATAAATTATTTATTTGTAAATTGTAAGCCTTTGTAAAATGAGTCAATCTAAAAAAAAGAAAAGTTGATTTGGAATGCAGAAACTTCAATGAAGCTTGAACGGTAAAATATCTTTTTACAAACATTAATAAGAAAGCAATTTGTTTGGTTTGTCAGGAAACAATTGCTGTTTTTGAAAGATTTAAAGACAATTTAAACATCCAAAATATGCATCACTTCCTTTAAAAGAACATCAAACTGTAGCAGAAAGCAAAAAACTTCAATAAGCAACAAAATATTTTTACCAAACAAAGTTATATAGAGAAATCTACCACAAAAGCAAGTTATGTTGTCGCACACAAAATTGCTAAGTTCTGTAAGCCGTTTTCTGAAGCAGAATTTGTTAAACAATGTATGGTACAAGTGTCGGAGATATGTTGTCCTGCAAAGAAACATATTTTTGAAAATGAAAGCCTTTCGAGAAGAACAATAGTACGACGGATTGAAAATATTTCAGGAAACTTACTTGACCGATCAGCTAAGAACAAAAATTACTGATTTTACCTATTGTTCTCTGGTTTTAGATGAGTCCTGCGATATTACTGATACAAGTCAATTATTAATATTTATTCGCGGCATTAACAAGAAATGTGAAATTAGCGGGGAACTTCTTAGTGTGCATCCAATGAAAGATACAACTACTGGTAAAGACTTCTTTCTCGCTGTTGAAGAGTATTTAATTAAAGTAAGTCTAACTTGGAATAAAATAGTAAGCGTCACTACGGATGGTTGTCCTAGTTTAACAGGGTAAAATGTAGGCTTACTTAAACGAATTCGCGACAAAGTAAAAGTTACGACCAGAATCACGTCGTTACTGTTGTGGCCAAGGTTGTGAATTTTATCCGAGGACGTACCGTAAATCATCGACAGTTTGTTGAATTTTTAAAGAAATTGAGAGTGACTTCTACGAAATTCCTTATTACACTGAAGTGAGATAACTTAGCATTGGTAATGTTTTGGACAGATTTCAATATTTGCTTGATGAAATACTATCCTTCTTGTCGATAAAAAAAAAACTACATGATTTTCCTAAATTGCAAAATAAGACTTGGCTAAACGATTTCTCGTTTTCAGTAGATATCGCAAAATATTTGAATGAACTAACTATAAATCTACAAGGAAAAAACTAATTCGCTTTCAATATGCACTCAAACGTCAAAGCATTTATGGCAAAACTCAATTTATTTGCTGAAAACTTTAATAATAAAATATCAAGTCATTTCCCCTCATTGCAAGCACGGCAAATAATCATTGAAAAATCCCGACTTTTTTAAATATAGTGCAATAACACAAGACCTGCATTCTGAATTCCAAAGAAGATTTTAAGATTTTAAAGCTATTGAAAAACCTTTACCATTAATTAGCCAGCCTTTCAATTTCGATGTGTAAAAAGCTCCTGTTGAAATTACACTAGAACTAATCGACTTACAATCAAATTATTTACTAAGAGAAAATTTTCACTCAAACGAATTGAGTGCTTTCTATGGCGCTTTGAATAACGAACATTTCAAACATTTTTTAAACTATGTTCAAAAATACCTTGTTTTATTTGGATCGACATATATTTGTGAAAGAATTTTTTCTTTAATGGTTTCCACGAAAAATAAATATCGATACCAAATTACTGACGAAAATCTACACTCGATATTAAGCATTGCTACAAGTGATTTGGAACCCAATTTTGAAGAAATAATGTCAGATGAACATTCGAGATTTCACGTTTCGCATTAACTTTAAATATTTATTTTAACGTTTGACGTTTTCTTTTCCTTTTTGTATTCTATTTACTATTATATTTACGAAATGCAATATAAATATTAAATTGTAATAACTATGTGTCAATATAAAATAATTTGTATCGTTAAGAGAAGCCATTATTTATAATAATATTTCTTTAAAAATTACGTGACATATTTTATTCAAATTGAAATGATACTTAGTGTTTTTGTCAAAAAAAGGGCTTGTGCAAAGCATACGCGGTATAGTCCTTCGGCCCGGAAGACATTTTGAAAATTTCATTTTGGCCCGCGCTTTAAAGTATTTGCCCACCCCTGCCTTAAAGAGAATAAAGTTTTCATTTATCACACCATAACTCGTTACAATGATACTGGTAGCATCGCAAAACGTCATGGAGCCAAAAAGTGAAAAAGCGACTCGAGCAAAATCCCCGACGAATTGCCAATCAAATGGCAAAAGAACTTAACATATTTGACCGTGGCATCCGCCGCGTTCTAAAAAATCATCTCAAGATCAAGCCTTATAAGATCCAAAAGGCGCATGATCTCACGCCGAAGCAGCAGCAAGTGAGACTTGAGAGAGCGAAGGAGTTGCTTCGCCTTGCCGAAAGTGGTAAATTTCCGAATATTGTGTTTTCCGACAAGAAAATATTTACAATTGAGCAATTCGTAAACTCTCAAAACGATAGGGTTTACTTGACCAACCATTCAGGCAAGAATTTGAGTCATCGATTGGCCACCAGGAGGCAGCATCCGCCGTTTGGGCCACTGTAATCGCAGATAGGCGATCTCCAATCGTTTTTATCGAGTCTGGCGTCAAGGTAAATGTGCAATATTATCGGGAAAAAATTCTGAAGGTTGCATTGAAGCCATGGGCAGACAAACATTTCGGTGGTAGACGATGGACGTTTCAACAAAACTCGGCACCGTCTCATAAAGCTTGAGTAAACCAAGAATGGCTGAAAAACAACGTTCCGCAAATAACGTCCGCACAATGGCTCTCGAATTCACCAGACGCGAATCCTATGCGCTGAAAAAAGCCGTTGTCCGCGAGTGAGACAAAATACCTGCAAGTCACATTTGGGCACAGTGCGATTCATTTTTGGACCATCTAAAGGCCATAATCAAAGCAAAATATAGTCATATCGAGCAAAATTGAATTGTTTTTAAATTTTGCATTATTTTACACATTTTGTACTTTGAATCGAGTAAAAACAATTTTCCAAACTGGAATTATGGCTTTTTCAATTGGTTACACTTCGAGTGTCGGACCCTGTACTAGGGTGGGTGGGTGTCAAGCTACTTTACGAATAGAATCCTGATATACGACACAAAGAATAGTTCGAAAAAATATAATATCACCGGAAGTGTACCTTAAGATTCCAAGGCGCGCCAAACTAGTGACATTTGCTACTGTGATCATCGCGAAATATCTAAATTAAATACGACATTTAGCCTTCAACCTTCGAGATAATAAATCAGTGGATGAATACTGTTAATCTTCATCTAGCTAAACAGAAGACAGAAGCAGTACTTGTCACCAGCTGAAAAATCAGAGAATATAAAGTTAAAAGTCGGTGAACAAAAAATCATATCACATCCTTATATTCGATATTTAGGAGTGATGCTTGATGCCTGACTAAATTTTAAAGAGCAGGTAAAACAAGTAAGCGACAAAGCTTAAGTAGTGGGTTCCTGTCTTGCACGATTAATGCCCAATATCGGTGGACCAAAGCAGATCAGAAGACTTATACTTTCATCAGTGCCTCGGTAACCTTATGAAGTACCTATTTGGGCAGATGCACTAGAGCTCCTAGAAGCGTGGAGAAAAGTTGGTCTTGTATACCGCCTGAGTGCCTTACGAGTAATATGCGGCTTTCGCACAATATTTAGGGAATCGTGTGTCATTGCCGCGACTTTGCCTCTTAGAGTTTTAGCTGAGGAAATACGAAACCGTTACCAACGCAGATCGTCGAAACAGCGTAAGGCGTTGGCAACTACAGCGGGATGCCGCAGAAAAGGGTAGATGAACACATCGTCTCATACCTAAGATTGACATTTGGCTGAACCGAAGGCATGGAGAGGTCAACTACTATCTAACGCAGATGCTGTCTGGACTGCTTTCGGGATATCCTCATCGCTTTATCACGATGATTTTCCCAAGTGCCCAGTTTGCAGAGGAGTTGAAGATGCAGAGCATGCTTTCTTTGAGTGTTCGCGCTTTAGTAAACAGCAGAATGAACTGAAGACAATCCTAAAGCAGAGAATTCGACCAGGAACACTAATGGAAGCAATGCTATCATCAAAAGCAGCCTGGAGCGCCAGTAGTACGTATGTTGAGCTCTGTGTCACATTGAGAGAAGAAGAGCGAGAGAATAATGTAAGACATCTTAGGTATTAGAAGAAAAAGCAGTTGCAAGATACTTCCCCGCGAAGTAATGCCTAACGGCGGTTTCCGTGGGAGTTACAAGGCCTGGGAAAATCGGAGGTTTTAGTCGGTATTAACATTGTTGAGTCCGACATATCCAGGCAATTCGCGTCTGCTTAATACGTAAACGTATTCCCTTCGCTATACAAAAAAGCTAGAAAAAACCTATCTAAAGACCTTATAATGCCTATATAATTTAGTCCATATAAGATCCATTATAAGGTCTATAACCTACCTACATTTTTATAAATTTCAGGAAAATTTTAAAATCGTAATGACCTAAACTCAAACTACACCCAGACAGTTTTGACTTTTAGGCTCTTTTAAGTGCCTCAAGTTGTTGAAAATGTAGGTAATTTATTTTTGTTTTTTTTTTTTTGTTCCCGTTTAGCATCGCGACGTGGCATTTCAGAGTGCAAATATAAGGGTAATTGCTCTATATGCAAAGAACTGCCGAAGAAAAGATTTTCCCCATCAACCATAGCAATTTTGATTTGACGCATTCCAATTCTCAAACTACTTTTTCAATGCAAATGGCAGAAAACAATGTGCGTGCATTTCTTAATAGTGGCTCACAAATTAATTTTAGATTTTAATATTCTCGGCCTAAGACTTGAAGTAACAAAAATTTCAGAAAAAAAATTAAATATTCTCAAAGTTATAGCTGTTTTTGTTGACCCTGTTTCAAAAAACGGTCCTGGCGGTGACCATCATAACTCATAAGAGATTCATCTAAAATCAATCAAATAAAAAAAAATAGTTTTACAAATAGATAATCCTGGGCCAGATCGAAGGTTTTCTTTTTATTGCAAAAATTAACAAAATGACAGCATCAGAAAAAAAATTCTAAATTTTTGGGTAAAAAATCAATAGTTAATTGGTCCTAAAAATTTGAAATTTTTGAAAAAAATGAAAATTCTTCGATCAGGCCCGAGTTATTATGTATTCTAAAAGCTGTATGAATTTCATTAAAATGTACTAAGCGGTTTTGAGTTACAGTGGTCACCGGTTCAAAAAAACATAGTTTTGAGAAAAACGCGTTTAAAGTTTTACATTGGATTTACGTACAGAAATTCGATTTATTGAATTACTTAAACCAAAACATCTATTTCTGAGCCATATAATAGTTCATCAGTCATTGTGCAAGTTTCCAAAATTTCCATTTGCTGTTGCCTACGAAGCATTCTGGCCTCCAGAGTCTTCTCGTTGGCGTGCTGATCTGC